>NC_090023.1:88182046-88485077 GCF_037176765.1 Anolis sagrei
TTAGAGGTTTTTAATACTGGTAGCCAGATTTTGTTCATTTTCATGAACAAAATACTTTTTTCTTTTCATGGGGTCACTAAATATAATAGGAGCAACTGTAGGCAGCAAATCTATAATGAATTCTTGTCTGGTTTTCTAGATTTTTTTTTCTGGCCCATTTCACTGTATTTCACTGCTATTGAAAATATATTGGTTTTAAAGAGTGATCAAGATCTGTAACATGATGAAACTTAGGACCTTGTCAGACATGCCGTCCTAAATGTAGAGGATCACCATGTCACAAGCAAGGTCCCGATATCCCATTCCATTGCAGCTTCCCCCCTTTCTGATCACATGGGGAAAAGCTTGTTTTCAGTGGCTCGATCCATCTTTTCTTGTGGAAAGACAGGAAGCCTGCTGTTGCCCACTATTGCTTTTTTTTTTTTTTTGGCAATAGCAGCACTTCAGCCATAGAGTCACTCTGAAAGTAGTTATTCGGAGTGTAATGGGAGCCATCAGATTCCATGTCTGAAGATTACAAATACCTTCACAGTGCAAAAAAAAAAAAAGGCACATGTGAAGAGCTCCTAAGTTCTATATTTCAGTCCAGGCAGTGATTCCTGGAACGTATTGACTCACACCATAGCAATGCTGTACTCTGATCAAAGTTATTTCATTCCAGCTGAACGGTCACCAGGACAACAAATTAAGTCCTATAGACTGAGGTCTTGACCTGCAAGAGAGATGTCCTAACAAATAAATGAATAATCTTTTGCCAGAGGAAGATTAAAAACAACCTTCTTAAAAATATATAGCCATCTTTCTACAGAAGTACCTACCTCTCTATGGTTATCCTTACAATGCCCTCCAACATTTCACTGATGATATATCAAACTTCCTCAGGACTTTCATCTTATTGACAAGGTATAGTGCAAGTAAATCATGTTTTGCATGAGCTCTGCTGCAGACAGGCAAGAAAGAAGGAGGCCAGAGAAAATCCAAAGCCAATGGGAGAAAAGTTCAGTCTTCAAAAGCAGATACAGTCTTCATGATCTGCTACAAATGCAAAGAGCCTTCATATTACACATATTCGAAGCCCTTCTGACCTGCACCTGGGTTTTAGGCTGAAAACCTGTGCTAACTCTTATACTGTGAATAAAGTCTTATTGAACTTATAAAGCAAGCTCACCCCCAAGTATGAAACATAACTCAGAATATTCAGTATTTATACTATCAAAGTACAGTTGGTTAATGCTGCGACCTAATAGCTTAAGAGGATTATCAATTCTGCAGAATCCATTTCCCTGAGTTTTCAGGACCAACCAGGTCTTTGTGGAGGCACAAAGTGGTGTTCTTGTGAATCAAGCCACAAAGCAAACATGGGCTTTCAAGTGGATCAAAACTGCCTCAGACCAGGAAATTGAGAAATAGGGCATGAGGACAATCTGTATTGATAGGTCTAGAATTTGAATTAATTCCAGTTAATTCTAGTTCCAACAGACCTCACTACCTCTGAGGATGCTTGCCATAGATGCAGGCAAAACGTCAGGAGAGAATGTCTCTAGACCAGAGGTCCTCAAACTTTTTAAACAGAGGGCCAGGTCGCTGTCCCTTAAACTGTTGGAGGGCCGGATTATAACTTGAAAAAACAAACAAACAAACATGAATTCCTATGCACACTGGACATATCTTATTTGTAGGGCAAAAACCACATAAAAACAATACAATAATTAAAATGAAGAACAATTTTAACAAATATATGCTTATTAGTATTTCAATGGGAAGTGTGGGTCTGCTTTCGGCTGATGAGATAGGATTGTTGTTGTTGTTGTTTATTTTATTTATTTATTTCACGCATTTCTACCCCGCCCTTCTCAACCCCCGAGGAGGGACTCAGGGCGGCTTACAAAAGGCACAATTCGATGCCTACACATTGTTGTTGTTGTTGTGTGCTTGCAAGTCATTTCAGACTTAGGTTGACACAGAGCGAGGGCCGGGTAAATGACCTTGGAGGGCCGCATCCGGCCCCCGGGCCTTAGTTTGAGGACCCCTGCTCTAGACCATGGCCATGCAGCCCAAAAAAACCTACAACAACCCAGTGATTCCGGCCATGAAAGCCTTCGACAATACAATTCCAGTTAAGCAAGCAATATAGAAATCCAGAGCCAAAGTGCGGACATGGGAACAAAATCATAGGATCTGAGCAGAAAACAAAATGTATCCAGTAGCTAGCTATAGCAGTTCCCAACATTCAGGGTAGAGTTTGAATTCCTCATATTACCAATAATACACACGACTCATAAAGAGCTTTTTAGGCTATGACTATGACCTGCGGCTTACTGCTAACCCTCAGGGTTTGTTTTGTTTTCTTAATTTCCATATCCTGCACTACTGCTTCCATGGCTTGTATAACAAGGGAAATGTTACAGGCAACATACAACAATCATGCTGGAACAGTTGAACAAAGTGCTGTTCATGACATAAAGCACTATATAGTTCTGATTCAAACTGTTTGAAAGACTACTACAATTACATAAATGTCAAATTGGACAACTTGGAATTACTGTTTATAATGTTTGTGTTTCCATCATTTCCATGTATTCAAAGGCACTGAGAAGTGCCACAAGAAAGGGCAAATTGTAATCTGGCCGTGTGCCTCCCTCCCCCCCCCCCTCCGGGAAATTTACTTAGTAGCTTGATTTTGTGCTGACTATTTTGTCCATTTGAAGGCTAGGTGGGAAATCCTCCCCTTGACCCTGCTCTAATCAGATTGGCCATGATCACTTGCGTATTTTAGAGTATACTTCACCCTCCACATCCATGGATTCTGTATTCACAGATCCCACCATTCATGAATTGAAAAATTCCAAAAGCAAACATTGATTATGCAAGTATATATGAATACCATTTTACTATGCCATTATATACACTGTATAATGATGAGAGTGCTGCACCCATGGCTTTTTGAATTCATGGGAAAAGCACGACTCTTAACTTCTTTTGGAGAGAGCTTTCTCCCCCCCCCCCCCCCCCAATCATCATAGATATGAGAGTCTTCTCAAAGGCTAGGTTGGAACTGCTTCCCATGGGAGTGAGAGGTGGTTCTTTCTTTGATCTCTTTTCACCATCAGATAGAGACGTTTAAATTATTTAAGCAAGTATTTGGTCTTTATCTGGGTGTGGCAGAAGTGTCTTTCAGCAGGGCATACTGCACCTTACAATCAGTGCCAGAGTTACCGTTGAGCTTCAGTATTCAGCCCATCTCCCTGCCAATTATTTTTTGTGATAGGTTTTGCTTATGTGGTCCAATTCTAAATTTTAAGGCATTTCAGAGCAATTCCAGGCATACAACCTCATCAGAGGGTAACTTTTGGCAGCGTCCTCTATAGCAGGGGTCCTCAAACATTTTAAACAGAGGGCCAGGTCATAGTCCCTCAAACTGTTGGAGGGCCGGATTATAATTTGAAAAAAGCATGAATGAATTCCTATGCACACTGCACATATCTTATTTGTAGTGCAAAAAACACTTAAAACAATACAATAATTAAAATGAAGCACAATTTTAACAAATATGAACTTATTAGTATTTCAATGGGAAGTGTGGGCCTGCTTTTGGCTAATGAGATAGAATTGTTGTTATTGTTGTTGTTGCTATGAGCTTTCAAGTCATTTCAGACTTAGGTTGACCCGGGTAAATGACTGTGGAGGGCCATATCTGGCCTTTGGGCCTTAGTGTGAGGACCCCTGCTCTATAGTTTTGCAACGGAGCCCACCAGTTCCCATCCCATGACATAGAACTATTCCAGTAGGGCTCCGTCACAAAACTCTAGAGGATCCGGCATATGACACAGCAGTGGCAACACGAGAGGTTTTCTGTGTTCAGTTGGAATCAACGGGGAAAACCCAGGTGGCAGACACTTTCTCCCATGGGATGAAGTAGGAGGAAAATTGGGCAATGCGGGGCACAGGGCGACAGGTTCTCCCTGCTCTCTGACGGGCACTGCTGATTTGCCACAATATGTGGTGATTCTGGCAGCCCATATGATGAGGTCCAAATAGAATGATGGGCCAAGTTACACAAATGTAACATACATACAGATGTTTTCATATTAAACAAGAGACTCCTAGCATCCATTAAAAATAGGTGGAAATAGCTTTAAAACAAGAACCAGTGTGATGTACAGACTTTAGCACTGTATTATGATTCTGGAGACCAGTGTTCAATTTTCTACTCAGATATAGATACTCAGTGGGTGACCTTGAGCAAATCAAACACTCTCACCTCTAGATAGCTTCACCTTAGCATTGTCATAAGCTGGAAATGAAGGCATACAATTATGCTTTCTAACCACTTCTAAAACAAAAATCTAACTTTCTTAACATCCAGTGGTGAGTTTTATCTTTCTGTTTGCAGACCTGATGAAATAAGACGATTATCCGAGTATTCAAATAGCACCCACAAACTTGGTGACCCAAAATGGCTATAAAACAGGAGGATCTATTTTGTGTACTTATTGTAAGGTAACAAAGTTTCTGTTTCAGGTAATCCATCAAAGAAAGACCAAGAGGAAATGTGGGAGGTGGACTAGATTGGTTATTGAGGCCCTTAAAAGCTGTGGAAGAAGTGACATTTATGGTTTTCATATGTGTGTGAGTGTGTATGTATCCCTAGCTAAGAAAAGAAAAGCCAATTTACTTCATACAAAGAAAATAAGCCTAAGTGTTGCAATCTACAAGTAAATCCAGAAAAAAATGGGAAAATATGAGCAGCTATTTATCTGCCCTATTCTCAGTAGTTTAGATCACTTGCTACAGCTTCGGCTTCCAAAATTTAGTGTGAAAAGAAACATGTTACTGACCTTGCAAATACCCTTTTGCATGGCATTCTGGGAGGAAACATAGCACTGTGGTGTTATTTTTGAATCAATCCACAGTCACCACTCCAAATGAAAACAACAGCAAACCTTTTCCAGATGAATACGTGTTTGGCGTGTCAGAAACACAAGAACACTTAGCTTATATCAAACACGTTCCAAGTGCTCAAAGCTATCCACAGGCATTATCTGAGGAGGTTTTTTAAGCATTGAAAAGAAATTCTCCCTTAGAATAAAAAAGATGAAACAGATGGAAACAACCATTCGCTGCTGTCGTTACTTTATTTCCTTTTTTATGGGCAATGGATGCTGCTCTAAATAGAGTGGTTAATCTTCTGCCTGCTACAGCAGTGAACTTCCTTTGGAGTTGATGTGCTGATGGAGTGAGTCATAAGCAAGGGAACGTGTGTTGACTATTCTAATATTGGTACCATATGACACCCGCCCACTCAACTCCATTGCCGTGCTCCAAAGAAAGTTAATGAGCACGACGAAGCCATGTGAACATTACCTCCGTGGGCAAGCTCTTGTGCCTCCAGTGTCCCAAAGAGCCTCACTCTTCAGATAAATTGATTTGAAATGACATTTTGTAAAAAAGTTATTTAATTCTCTTGATATTTTTTTCAGAACAACTGCACAGTAGAAGCTCTTAGTACTAAGATTCAGCTTTGGCTTTTCAGTCTTTTCCTCATGGCACAAATGCTCTAGAATGGATAGGGGTGGGTGGAGTATTGATCCAAATGCCTTGCAAACCACCTGAGGTATAGCATGAAAAGTCAACATATTCAATGAAAAGCTAGAATTAGTAGAGCGGCCAGTTCAGTGTAGGCTGCATATAGTGCCAGTGAAGCTAACGTAAGGGTCTATAAGGGACCAGAAAATATGGAAAATATAGATTTTCCCCTCCATGTAAACAGCACTGAAACAAAAGACTATGGTAGTAAAAACAAACTATCTAGGCACTATCTAAAACACAAAAGGACCCTTGTCCCAATCCAAACTGTAACAAAAAAAACGGAAGAAAAATTATTTTACTATTACAAATCCAACTAAAAATTCAAATATATAGCTGTGTAAGTCTGGAACATTAGTATGCAAAAGAATATTGTAGCACCTTAGAGACTAACTGAGAGAATGAAGTTTAGCAGCATATGCTTTCATAGCCTGGGGCTATGTCTGTACAGCCCAAAATAATGTGGACTTACCACTCAGTTGCTGCAGTTCACATGATACATGAGTTGGATGTGCAGCACGCTGCATCTAGCCATTACTCCATTATAGGGGAACATCAGATTTACTACAGAGCTTCCTGGAAGCTTGGGAGTGATCCTGCAGATTTATTTATTTATTTATTTATTTACTGCATTTGTAGACCGCCGTTCTCAGCCCTAGGGCGACTCACGGCGGTGTACAACATATAATCACGGCGGTGTACAACATATAATCACGGCTGTACAGAAGTGTTTATAATAATATGCTTATAACTGTATTTATGTTTGCATTGGTTGCCCTAAGGCTGGAGCGGCCTAGCTGTGAGAAATGTGTTACCCTGGAAACGAGGCAGAAGAGGAGGTGGGAGGAGCTTAGAGAGTAAAGGTTTTAAAAAAGTGACAGAGTCAGTCAGGGGAGAGACTCTGAGAGAGCAGTAGAGTCAGTTTTAGACTCTGGGGAGTGAAGAAGTGAAGAGTCAGGTTTTAGTGTTCGTGAATAGTAGAGATTTCTTCAGCTAGGAAGCTGAAGGGGAAAACCTTGTTAGTTGCTTTAGTTAGAAAGAACTAACAGAGGCTTGTTAGGATCGCTAGTCGGAGGAAGACTGGAGATCTGTGATTTGATCAAGTATAGATCAAACAGAGAGATTATTCACTGCAGGGAACACTGGTTAATAAAGCGTTTCACCAGAGCAAGAGTTCATAAGTTGTAACATCGAAAGTCTGAATTGTATCGCAACCAAGTTACATGTAACCATCAAGTATTTGCCAAGCTTAACATCTTCATACTGCAACCATACGCTTCGTTAAAAAAATAAACTTGTTCTCTTTGGTTTTTAAAACTGCCTCATCTCCATTAATTTTACGTTCTGTGCACCCACTCTACCAAAATTACCTCACCACACAAACAGAGCTTTTAATACCAGAGCCTTTTACAAATCAGTGGCTCCTCTCACCTAAACCTAGGCGCTTCCTCACTAATTGGTAGCGTCTCTTTACACTTTGGTGGCAGCTTCATTACCATTGACGGAGATCCTTTACAACGGCGGTGTGGACAGCTGTCATATTTAGGAAAATACGTGCTTGGAGAATCTTTACAGTACATCAACAGTCTTATTTAGACAGCTCATTTGTCACATGATTCTAATAAAAATGGCAGGCCCATATCGCTATGTAGTGGAATGCCATAAATACTTAAATGAGAATCTGATTCCCATCTTATTCCATTTTGTTCAATACACACCGTACTTCGTGCATATGTGTTAGTTATTTAATTTATTTAGCTTATTCAAAAAAAAGTATTTAAACCTTTATAGAAACAACTAATTTACAAGTTCCAGTGAGTTGGATAAACCAAACATGTTTCAAGTTTTATCGCTAAGCTTTATTTGGCTAAGTGTTGAATGTCTAATAAATTGCACTTAGTCAATTCATGGAGAACTTGCGTGCTTCTGATGTGATCCTGTTCCTAACAAATCACATCCAATTAAAACTTGATTACAACAAATCACTCTAGTTATCAACCAAGATTTACTGATGTATGAAGGCTTCACTGGACAGACACATTTATTTCCTTATTATGTCAATTGTGGACTCTAATCATTATTCATCAGTGATATATAAGCAGGTTAATTACCAGAGAGAATATTCTGCATAGTTTAATATTTCTTTATTACTCTGAGTCCCTATACAACAGTCCCTCTGAACATTTCATTTGCCTGCAACTCCCATCAGTCGTAATCAACATAGCAAGTGATGGGAGATTATAGGCATTACAGTCCAGTAACAGGTAGAAAGCCACCGTTTCCTACCCCTGTTATATGGCCTAACACAGTATTTTTCATGCTATCTGATGCAGGTGGGGGGCAGCTATTATTTTCTCAAAGTGCCAGGGACTAGTACCATATTTGTGCCCATTGGTGACACATGTTTCTTTCCCTGGAAAATTGCCAGGAACTGACAATTAATAGCTCAGGGAGCAGGGCCAGTCCAGGGGCCATTACTTTGAGCACCTCAGATCTAAGACTATAAAGAAAATCATGCCCACGGTTTATTAGTGCATGAAGGATTAGTGCATACAGAATGGCTTTGGAGTACAATTATGGATGGCATGGTTTTAATATTGAATGTAATGTTTTTAAATGTTTAATATGTATTAATTTTCATTTAGTGTTAATTTTAACTTTAATTTTATTGGAATAGTATGTGTTCTAAGGCATTGAAAAATTTCCTATATGTAAGCCACTTTGAGTCCCTTTCAGGGTGGAGAAAGGTGGGCTATAAATAGGGTAAATTAATAAATAAGTATTCCTGCAAACTCTGAACTCTTTTCATTTCAGATGTAGGATTGTGAATCCTTTGCCAAAGCTCCAGGCAGCTTGCTGGAATGCCAATTGATATAAGTAATGAAGCTGTAGCAATGGCTTTCATTCTTCTACCTCATGATACTGTATTTTATCAGGTGAAAAATCAATGATAAAAAATTGCCTCTTGCTTGCAAAACCATAAAAACAGCTACTTCAGTCTGTAAACCCCTCATGGGATTGAGATTAATGCCGCAGGATACAAGAGAAACAGTTATCTATCAGAGGATTTACCACCTCACTGGCATCTTGCAAAACAGACAACAACTCACTTCATTTGAGACATTCTGCTTTCCTCACCCTGGCAAAGAAAGAAAACATACAAATATAGGAACACATTCAGGGCGATAGGAGATTTGAGCAAAGCTGGCTAAAGAAGCTGTGCTGGTCTTAAAAGAAGCAAAAGAACCAAACAGCATTGGGCCATTGCATTACTGAAGACTGATCTGTAAGTACTAAACATGGAGACATGAAAAATTGAAGAAATCTAGTTGAGCCACCTTACGGAAGTACACAAGCATAATTCTGCACTAGAAAGAAAATCCGTCCCATTATTTGAATGAATGTGTTGTACAGCTGCTTCTTTGAAGACCTCATGTTTCTTTTTAATGTTACTCCATACCTACATAAAAGAACCAACTATTACTAACCCATGGCAAAATGTATTTGTTTTTCTATCTACAATCTCCAAGATCTTTTACTACTTTATTACTATTGCTTGTGGGGAAAATTGTTTCCTTTTCTGTATTCCGTGACTGCTTCTGATTATTTCCCTTTTGGTTGCCATTGCTGGAATCTTTTTTGAAAAAAATTATGTTGCCTACTGTATCTCAAACCAGGGTATCTCTTCTTCTTCCTCTTCCTCTTCTTCCTCTTCTTCCTCTTCTTCTTCTTCTTCTTCTTCTTGGTTTTTTGCCACACATTCTAACATATGGTCAATTGAAAATGTAAATCACATTTGGTTGGCTATCTCTCTTGAGTCAGATGCACATCAGAATGCATATATACTAGGCTAGGTTGCTTGCAAAAACAAATACCAGGCCTTTGTATGGAAAGTTAATTAGCTAGGCACCACAAACAGCTTGGATAGACTCAAAAACAACAATATTTATTATGCTCCATAGACCTATCCACTAACAAACAATCATTAATAAATTCTCCCATCTTGTTGTCCAAGATTAATATACATGATTTCAAGGAATACCCCTATCCAAGGTTAATTTCTTTAGGATAGACTCTGGAATGATTACAACTGTATTGTTGAATAACACTTGGAGAGATCTTTTAGACAAATATCCTTTACAATGCAAACTCAATAAATGAAATGAAATGCTTGTATCTTTTTACTCTGTTTTTACTTACTTCTCATGTATTGCATTACAAAGCACACTCCTTTTATGATTGAACCTAAAACATGCAAATTTAAGTCACAACATAAATTCTTTCCACAATTCTGAACAGTCATTCACACAACCATGACTGACATTTAATGTCCAAAAATAATTCGTCCTGTACACAATGAACATGTATCTTTTAACAGTTCACAATGGATCACTATTGCTAGAGCTTTACTCTATTTCCCTTAACTGTCTTGGGGGCTCGATGGAGGCTACACTGCATGCCACCAAACCACCCGGTGGCTGAATGGCAGCTACCTGTTCAGTGCCACTCAGCCACAACCCTTACCTTGCGTTCCTCAATCTGATGTCTGCAGTGCCCATCTGGCAAGAAAATGGTGCTGTTTGTCACTCAGCACATGGAGTGACAATATTCACTGCCCTAAAACAACAGGGGGGAAGGGGATTCCTCCTCTCCATTCTCTGATTATCTTGGGACTCTGGATATCATTACTCCCGGTGCCAAACAACAAACAGTGCCATTTTGTGTCCTAGGACCACCACAAACTGCACATCAAAGGGGGCAAGATAACTGCCATGCCCTGTCCCCAGGCTGCTTGAGCCCAGGAAAAACAGGTGGCAGTGTAACTACAATTATGTCCACTTTCTGAATAGGAAGCAACACAGTTGATTACACATGCCTGAAGTTGCTGGCTGTGCCTGAGTTTTGGGAAAACTCCAGAATATACTGAGACTTCTGTTAACATGGTTCTAGGCCCCACTAAAAGCCCTTGGCCTACATTACACTGAATCAGCTCCATGCATTGTGTAACCACCATGGCGCTGGTTCAGCCCTACTTTGACATAAAGTGCCAGTGAAGATGAACACCTAGAGATTGCTAGAGAGGTCTCATTTGAGATAGATATATAGATATATGATAGATAGAGGGTTTTTAATTTACACTTTTTCCACCTTGGTGATGGTAGGGGACCTGTGAATGTGGAAGGTTGATTGTACAAGGAAGGGCAAGATTCTGCCCAATTCTTTCCTCCCGCCTCCCTGATTTGAGTATAAACTACTTTTTGTAGTTAGAACTTAATTTGCAGCAACTTAAATAAGTTGAGGACAAAAGAAGAGACTAGAAAGAAGAAAGAGAAACCATGGCCTTTCAAAAGCAGCTTTAAAAAGTGGGATGATCAAGGATTAACTAGGACTGTCCTTGCCAAATCTGGAAAGATGTGAACCATAGCATATTCAATCGTCTCTTTAAATTGTACATATTCCAAGATATTATTATGGTGTTGAAAAAGATTCTGAGTGCCTTTATTGTAAAAAAATATAGTGACAGAAGCAGACTTAAATATACTTTGAATCAGGTGAGGAAATCATTTAATAGTGAAGAATACTACCCCCAGCATTCTTTGATTGCTAGCTAGTGCTGTTGGGACTTGAAGTCCAACATTTGAAAGACTATATAATCCCTGGCCTGAATCTTGAAGTGGATCCCCAGGTAAACTTAGCTGTATAAACGTAGATCTAGGTGCGGACGTATCAAATTCCCATTGATTCAGTAGGGATTAACAATTGTCTTTGCACCCAAGTGTCCAGACTACTATATTCATGTTCACATGGTAGAGAGAGTTCTTACATTTTCTTATCATAGGCAATGGCTGAATTTTCTTTTTCTGATTTTTCTGGCCCAGTATATAGAAATTAATCCCATGTCCTTGCAGTCTATTTCTGTACAGCCATTCTTGTACGATATATGTATGTATGTATGTATGTATATATATATATATATATATATATATATATAGCTAAAAGGCAATAATTTGTAGCACTCCATGCTATTTCTGATGTGGGCCAAAAGATTCTTCATTCTTAGATGACTAGGGTATGAAGTTTAGCTTTATGAAAGTGGGCAGCTGTCAACTTCTTAAGATAGGGCCATGTGAGAAGCTTTACACTACTTGCATCTTTCTGTTAAAGAAGTTCTGTGCGGATGGTACAAGTGGTAGTTACGCTGCCACCTAGAGAACAAATTAACAAGTAAAAAGTTCCAAAGCTTGTCTGCATTGGGCCAAGGCATGGTTATATAATATCTAATCAGTGCCTGCATAGTAATTTCCATAGTAAAATTAAATTAAAGCTTGCATGATTTCAGAATGACCGATGTTTCATAAGAACAGAACTGCACCTTTGTGCATTGGAGAGGTATGTGGGCGTTCAGAGATAGAGAGAAATGATTCCACAAAACATCTACGGTACTTTATAAGCATTAACCATTTTAGTGACAGAATCCCAAACCATGAGCCTGCTTGCTGTTGTGGTTCAGAACCCTTTTCAGTATATTTCCTCTGTTTATCCATTCTTTATCCCCACAACCCATTTACACAGTAATTTTCAAAGATGTTAAGAATCTAGTAGCACCTTTGAAGCTTATTTAAGACTTTATCTCACATATATTACAGTTGGACCATCACTTTTTGTGATAGTCCATATTGCAGGACATTCCTCCTGTGATCCTCCCATCCCTAGGTAATGCTTCGGTGGGAAAAAGGCAAAAAGTCACTCCAAGCTGTCATGCCAGCCACACAACAAGGAAGTGTCTATGGATGCAGGCTCTTCAGCTTGGAATTGGAGAAAGAGCACCTCACCCAGAGCCAGTGATGAACACTGCTTCCAGAGCCAGAAATGAAAGGAGAAGCCTTTGCCTTTGTCTGTGTATTTGTGTCCCATTGTATATCATTATAATCAAGGCATTGAATGCTTGCCTGTGTCTGTTTATATATATTGTAATCTGCTCTGTCCCCTTGGGAGAGAAGGGTGGAATATAAATAAGTTGTTGTTGTTATTGTTGATTATTATTATTATTATTATTATTATTATTATTATTATTATTATGTGGTTTCCTTCTTGACTCTTTTAAAATGTATCTTAAATATTTCCTTTTATATTAATGGGTACCTATTTTATTTTATAAATATGGGGCTGGTATTCAGCAGTTACAGGTTCATAACCTAGTTATGGTTCTATGACTGATCTGTATTCAGTAAGGCTATGTATTCTTTACTGTTAACATACATAAGTGTCACCTAAGTCCACTTTAAGAGTCATCCATTGGATCATGAGAAATTACTGTTTCCAGTAATTGTCTTATTTTTTTTATTGTTTTAAAAGTTTGCTTTCTAAACTCCCTTTAGAAGGCTTTGACAAAAGGTGGTAAAATATTTTTCAATTAATACATTACAAAACAGTGTAAATTTGCTTCTGATCACAGGTAGGCTTATGGAATAATTTATATTCATGTTGGTTTAAAGTATGTCAAATTGTTTCTTTTTACATTTTGCCTGATGGTAACTGTTATTGACCACATTCTGAGAATATCATTAATCTCTATACAGCCTTTTTGCATTTCTAAAACAGTAGTTAACCTCTCTGTCTGAACCTAATTATTTTGTCTTTATTCCTAACACTTTAATGAGGAAATGTTCAATATTGCTGAGAATAATTATTTTCTTGCTTGAATTGTCTGAATTAATTGTATTTTACACAAGATACTGCAACCTAAAGTAGATGTTTACATCCATCATTGTGTCTCTTCTCACAAATTTGCCTATGCACAAATACACACACACACACTACTTCAGTAGAAGTTTTTAAATGGTCTGTAAGTTCGAATGGGGACCATTTGTGTGCATACTCCCCAAATGTCCCAATTTCCAGAGACAATCTATAGCAGTGGTTCCCAACCTTCTCTTAACCAGGGACCAATCTCCAACTTTGGTACGAAACGGTTTTTGGTTAACTTTAGATTTGGTTTGGTTATTTAGGGTACTAATTCAGAAAATTGCATTGGATACACCACATCAGCTCTAGTTTCTGATACAGAACATATGCCATTCAGTAATTGCCATCTGCTCATACACAAAGAAACATATTTAATAAGCCTTGGCACTATAAGAGGGTTTCTTGAGACCAGTCGCTCTCATTGCAATGGTGTAATAACGATGAGGCCGTGGACCATATTTTCGTTCTTGCGGACTACTGGTGGTCCACGGACCACAGGTTGGGAACCACTGGTCTATAGTAACCCTCTGTCATCCTACAGTTTCAGCTGCTATTAAAATGTCACAGTTACTCCTTCCTCATAACACTTTTTCCCTTTGTCCTCGGCTTACTTCCATTGCTGCAAACTGAATTCAAAGTGCAAAACTAGTTCATTAACTTAACACTAGGTAGAGGAGGGCAAAGTCTTATCCTTCCCAGTCAAGAAAAGCAAAGCAAAAACCAAACTGCTGCAACCTCTCAAATCATGTTCAGAAGATGCTTGGCTACACATGTTGCAGTCTTCATCTGTGAAATGTTGAGGGATATGCATATGATATCCATAGGGTCTGCTGTGCTATTAGGCAGAGGAAAGTAGCCTCTTGATTTAGGATGGAATGAAAGGGCACCATATTAAATATTTAAATTCTTATTGTTGTATTTTGGTGTCAAAGAGGTGAGGAGGCTTTGGTGGAATTTTTCTGTCTCAACTCCCAAAATACCATCCTTGGCCTTGGATACTATACCCCTGATTTGAGTGAATGAGTAGGTAACAAGCTGCAAAATGTTTTAGGTCAATCCTGAACATTTCTTCCAGAATAATTCTGATGTTACAGCAATAATGTTTTATTTGGGGGTTTTTTCTGACTTCTGCACTTTTATTTGGACAAGTAATGCAGTTACTAAGAAGTCTTCCAATGAGACATTTCACATGGCATCTTCCCCCTATTACATGGTAACATCAAAGCTGTAGACCTTTTTTTTTTAGAAGATTTAGTGCTGTAGCTTCTTCTTATATTAGTTACAACTCCTCTTTAGGAACAAGATGAATATTGGCATGAATAGTAAAATAAGCTCTTCTGGTGGAAGAGAAAGGTGTCACAGAAGCTTCCAAGATTTTAATGAAAGTAGTGAAAGACAGAGTCTCACCAGCTCAAAAGCTGAGATTCTTAATGGAAGATTTATTCAGTTCTTGTGGGTTTTTTCGGGCTATATGGCCATGTTCTAGAGGCATTTCTCCTGACTTTTCGCCTGCATCTATGGAGGTGTCATCCACATATCTGAACCATATCGTGGGCTTTTTGGTTGCTGTCTCCAGGGCTTGTTCTTCAAAGTGTTCCATGTAGAAGTAAGCTATGACTGGGCACGCATCAACCAGAGGTTCCCAGAAGACATCACGGCGCTGTTTCACCATTGCCTCACCACCAGCTATTTTCAGTGGGACAATGAATTCTACGAACAGAAAGATGGAGTAGCTATGGGGAGCCCTCTCAGCCCAGTCATAGCTAACTTCTACATGGAACACTTTGAAAAACAAGCCCTGGAGACAGCAACCAAAAAGCCCACGATATGGTTCAGATATGTGAATGACACTTTCACCATTTGGAGTCATGGAGAAGAAGAACTCAACAGGTTCCTGGACCATCTAAACAGCATCCACCCAAACATCCAGTTCACTATGGAAAAAGAAAAGGAAGGAAGACTGCCTTTTCTAGATGTCCTAGTCATCCGTAAACCAGATCAACAATTGGGTCACACCGTTTACAGAAAGCCCACACACACAGATAGATATCTACATAAAAACTCTAACCATCACCCAAGTTAAAAAAGAAGCACCATTAAAGCCTTGGCGGACCGTGCAAAAAGAATCTGTGAACCCCACCTCCTCCAAGATGAACTA
Organism: Anolis sagrei; assembly: GCF_037176765.1. Lineage (NCBI taxonomy): Eukaryota > Metazoa > Chordata > Lepidosauria > Squamata > Anolidae > Anolis > Anolis sagrei. The sequence continues at coordinate 88,197,537 of NC_090023.1, forward strand.
AACCACCTCAACTGGGCTCTACAGGCCAATGGATACTCCACCTCAGACATCAGAAGAGCTGCAAGACCAAGAACAAGCCATGAGAGTCAAGATGAAGATCCATCCAGAGGAAAAGTGTTCCTGCCATACATCAAGGGAACCACTGACCGCATAGGGAAGCTGATGAAGAAACACAACATACAAACAATCTACAAACTCACCAAGAAAATCCAACAAATGCTATGTTCAGCAAAGGACAAGAGGGATCCTCTCACCTCTGCAGGAGTCTACCGTATACCATGCAGCTGTGGACAAGTCTACATAGGGACCACCAAACGCAGCGCCCAAACAAGAATCCAGGAACATGAAAGGCACTGCACACTACTCCAACCAGAGAAATCAGCCATAGCAGAGCACCTGATGAACCAACCTGGACACAGCATTTTATTTGAGAACACAAAAATGCTGGACCACTCTCACAACCACCATGTCAGACTACACAGAGAAGCCATTGAAATCCACAAACATGTGGACAATTTCAACAGAAAGGAAGAAACCATGAAAATGAACAAAATCTGGCTACCAGTATTAAAAAATTCTAAAATTGCAACATCAAAAACAGCAGAGAGAAAAACAGGCAGGGACATCTAATCACCTTTCAAGAAGAGTTTGCTCCAGGCACAGTCAGCCCATTGTATGCTAATCAAGGTGGTCAGTTGAAAGATCCACTCCTAGCCCAACTTACAAAAGCCCTTTGTCTCACCCTGGTCATTCCACAGATATATAAACCCCTTTTTTCCCAGCTCCAGCAGACCTCACCTCTGAGGATGCTTGCCATAGATGCAGGCGAAACGTCAGGAGAAATGCCTCTAGAACATGGCCATATAGCCCCAAAAAAACCCACAAGAACTGAGTGATTCCAGCCATGGAAGATTTATTGTTTATTCTGCCCCTAGGTGAACAAAATTGTCCAATTTGCCATGTAAACATTAGGTGGAGCTTCCTGATGGTAGAGCTGTTCAGCAGTAGAATATGCTCTCTCAAAGTGTGGTAGAGGATCATTCACTAGACATTTTTAAATAGAGGTTGGGTAACCATCAGTCTGGAATGCTTTGATTTTAAATTTCCCCTTTACTTATGTTGTTTTAATCTGTTTTATAGGATAGTTATTATTGCTTTTATAACTATTTGTTTTATACTATTTTAATTGTATTTTATTTAAATTTCATTACTTATTTATTACCATACAAGGCATTGAATATTTGCCTTTTTATGCCTGTGAGCCACCCTGAGTCCCCACGGGGAGATAGGGTGGGATATAAACAAAGTTTTGTTGTTGTTTTGTTCTTGTGTGTTCCTGCATGACAGAACATTGGACTGGGTGGCTCTTGTGGTCTCTTCCAACTCTATAATTTGATGGGTACAGCTACAGACTGTAGAATTAATGCAGTTTGACACCACTTTCAGCTTTATCACATAGGGCAATTTTTTTTTTTTGCTAGGATGCTTGTGCCCCAGTTTACTTATGGAGCCCACGCTGCTCATCAGACAATGTAGGTGACTCCTAGTGGGGATCTGTGGGGAAAGTGGAGCAGCAGCATGGAAGGCTGTAGGCATCAGCTGTGATGAGGAAGTGTCAGCTGCTGACCAAGGCACCATGATTGCCCTGCTGCTGCCCCAATGAGGCCCAGATTCACCACGGATGCTGATGAATCACTGCATTAGACCTCATCCATGTGGTGACATCCTTTAACTACTGTGGCTCAATGCTACGGAATTCTGGGTGTTGTACTTTTTCAAAATCTTTAGCCTTCTCTGCCAAGAGCCATATCAGTGAAAGATATGTCAAACTGCATTATTTCTAGAGTGTATATATACACTCTGATGCTATACATGTCTACTAAGACGAGTAAAACTCAATGCAATTGTTTCCTGGGCTTCACAGCACTGCTAGATCCAATGTTGGCCTGCTAAAGGGTACAACAGCTTACTAGGCTGCAAAAGAGAACTCAGTTCTGACCAACAGCTTCAGGGGATTTCAAAAACCTCTCATAATTCATCAGAGACAGCAACAATAGGAACATAAGAAGGAAAGGGAGTCTCCCCCAGGCCATATTTTGTCCAACCTCATTCTTGGATTATAGGAAGACCTGTGAACACTGGATCTCAGGCATCAGTTCTTAAAGACAGCTGGAAATACTTCTTTTTATTATTATTTGGCTGGTGATACAAACTGTTACCAATGCTGCATGGGGGTTTATGCCAGCATAGATTGAAAAGAAGTCACATTCATTGCTCTGCGGAAACAATAATCTGTCTCTCTTGCTATCACAATGCATTATCATTGCCCTTAGAAAGAGGTTAGCAAGATTAGATGCAGAAGTTGTGATGGCCAGCAGCATGATGGAAAAAGACAGACAAATTCACAGAATGCCGCAGTGTCAACAGTTATTAAACCCAGTCTCAGAGTGTTCGGATTGATGCTGCTAATGCTTAGTTCCCTAAAAAATGTTGCCCTCGCTGTGGGAATGGGTGAGAAAGCACAGGAAGTACTGTGAAACATGGCCTCTGGCATTTGGGTATATTCACTGGAGAAAATCATTACTGGATTGGATGGGTATTGATCTGAATCATTGGAACAATTTGTGTTCTTAAATTGATTATATTTTATGAAAAACTATTCTTACATTAGTATCCAAAAAGATGTGAAGCATTTGTATCAGGGCTCTTCCACACAGCCCTATATCCTAGAATATCAAGGCAGAAAATCCCACATTATTTTAGTGTGGACTCAGATAACCCAGTTCAAAGCAGATATTGTGGGATTTCCTCCTTGATATTCTGGGATATAGTGCTGTGTGGAAGGGCCCTTAGATAGATTTTCTTTGGCTGACTTTCAGAATTAGTGACTGAGAGGTTGTCTCCTTCAACAGCAGGCAATACATGTTTCTCTTTAATTATGTTTGCTACACATTATTAAAATAATCACAATTCTGTTCTCTGCTGACTGAGACTAGATCTACAGTGCCCTATATTCCAGGATCTGACCCCAGATTATCTGGCAGTGCAAACTCATATAATCCAGTTCAAAGCAAATAATCTGAGATCAGATCCTGGGATATAGCCCAGTGTAGATTCAGCCTAAAACCTCAGAGGAAAAATAGAAGGGTGCCTAAGCAAAAGAAATTTCTTCACCATAGGATCTCAGAATGTAAGGAACGATAAAGGTAAATCGAGATAATTTAAATATGGCAGCCTCAATCTAGGGAACCGTACTTGGTTTTCTTGGGTAAATTTACATTGTAGAATTAATGCAATTTGACACCACTTTTCACTACCACGGTTCAATGCTATGGAATCGTGGGAATTGTTGTTTTACAAGGTCTTCAGCTTTCTCTGCCAAGTAGTGCAGAGAAGTCACCTAACTAGAACTCTTAGGATTCTATAGCATTGGGCTGTCACACTTGAAGTGATCTCAATCTGCATTCACTCCACAGTGTAGATGCTCCCTCCTTTGTTGATGAGAAAAAGTGTGACTATTATTGTAGAAAGTTTTCATGGCTGGAATCACTGGGTTGTTGTAGATGTTTTGGACTGTATGGCCATGTTCTAGAAGCATTCTCTCCCGACGTTTCACCTGCATCTATGGCAGGCATCCTCAGAGGTTGTGACGTCTATTGTTGAATGGTCCCGCCAAAACAATAGACCACACAACCTCTGAGGATGCCTACCATAGATGCAGGCGAAACATCAAGAGAGAATGCTTCTAGAAATGGCCACATAGCTCAAAAATCCTACAACAACCCTGTGACTGTTATGCAGTGATGCACAGTATATGAATGTTTATTCTCTTATATGTTAAAGAGCAAGATACTGCAAGGCCAATACAGATGATTTGATTGTTCTCCCATCATTTTCTTGTGTCATTATCCAAAGTTCGCTTTCTGAATAATCCAGAACTAAACAGCTTGAGTGTGAAGTGGGGACACTGAGAGCAGACAGTGAAACTGATTCATACAGAATGCATGATTGTCACATTTTTAACAATACACTTTAAAAATCATTCCGTTCTTTAGAATGTGACAGTTCAGTTTTGCAAGAGCCTCTACAAAGATGAAGCACAAGACAAAACCTCTTTTGTATAGTGCCTTTTCACCCTTACTTTGAAGGTTTCTAAATGTTTTAATTCAAAAGAAAAGGAACTAAGATCCTGTCAGCTAGCTTAAAATGCTCTTTTGAATGCCAAAATTTAAAGTTTCACACTGCAGTTCTCAAACTAGTCCTGCCAGTATGAGGCCTTATTCATGTTGATGTAGCTTTTGCTATCATGTTATTTTGTGAACCAGCCTAGTTGCTCTCAAAATTAAACGGGCTGGTATTGGCAAGAAAATGTGCCCTGCTTGTTCCATAGGCATAATTGCTTCTTCAAAGTAATTTTCCTCTATTTTATAATATAAAGACATAAAATATCCATTTTATGGCCATTCTGCTATGTTGTCTGCAGGTTAGAAGTGTAATTGCAATGTTGCCACCAGAGACAGGAATTTCTGAGTCACTGAAGCTGATTTGTTCAGTAGGGGATTGTAGATCCCAAAGATACCAACAAAAGAATTTTGGATCTACATCACTTTATGTGGGATAAAGGCTAGTCAGTTACTGTTGATATGACACATACGTTAATTTTTAAATAAAGTTCTAAAAACTAGGCTCACAGTTATTCTACATTGACATATTAAAAAGGGTACCAAACTCTTTCACACTGTTTCTGGCCAATTATGTTCACTTCCCTAGAGAGGTGACTATTAACAACAACAAGAGCAACAATTAAAATGTAGAGATTTATAAGAATCTCAGATTTAAATCCAATAATACTTCTCCAAAAGTTCATATACATTGTAGAATTAATTCAGTTTGACATCACTTTAATTGCTATGGCTGAATACTATGGAATCATGGGAATTGTATGTTGATAAGGGACCAGCACTTTGGAAGAAAAGGCTTTCCCAGCTCTTTTGTTTTCATCCTTACCTTATAAAACTGCAGCTCCTATGATTTCATAGTACTGAGCCATGACATTTAAAGTGAGGTCAGCTGCATTAATTCTGTAGTGTAGACCAGGGGTTCTCAAACTTTTTCAGCCACAGAGCCCTTTTTGAAGCAAACGTTTCTCATGGAGCCCCAATAAATGTTTATATATTATATTATATATAATATATAGATATCAGTGATTGGCAAACTTTTTGACACAGGAGCCACACTGAGTTTTAAAATTTGACAGACTGGCCAGGCCAGTGGCAGATGGATGGAGAGTGTTTGTTTAAACTAATTTTAAAAAGTGAACAAATTCCTATGTGCACTGCATATATCTCATTTGTAGTTCATAAGAAAGAAAGAAAGAAAGAAAGAAAGAAAGAAAGAAAGAAAGAAAGAAAGAAAGAAAGAAAGAAAGGTAACAGTAACTGACATGAAGTCTAGTTGTGTTCGACTCTGGGGGCGGGAGGTGCTCCTCTCCATTTCTAAGCTGAAGTGCCGGTGTTGTCTGTAGACACCTCCAAGGTCATGTGGCCAGCATGACTGCATGGAATGCTGTTACCTTCCTGCAGAAGTGGTACCTATTGATCTACTCACATTTGCATGTTTTCAAACTGCTAGGTTGGTAGAAGCTGGGTCTAACAGCAGGAGCTCACTCTGCTTCCTGGATTTGAACCACCAACCTTTTGGTCAGCAAGTTCAGCAGCTCAGTGGTTTAACCTGCTGCACCACCAGGGGACCCAGAAAGAACAATACAACATTTAAAATGAAGAAAAAAAATTAACCAACATAAGCTTAACAGTATTTTAGACCTCAGGGCCATCCAGTCCAACCCTCTTCTGTTATGCAGTAAAAGTACAATCAAAGCACCCCCAACAGATGGCCATCCAGCCTTTGTGATAATAATAATAAGTGTTTAGGTGGCAAGGGGGCACTTGGAGGGGGGAAGAGAGGAGGAGGAGGGGAAATGCAGAGCCCTAAGGGTTCTACGGAGCACAGTTTAAGAACCGCTGACACACCCTTAGCTCCCTGAATCAATCAGTAATCAGTATTATTTTTAGATATTTGATTCTCTGGGGAGATTTTGGGTGTTAAAGCCAAACAGAAATGTTTCCACTGTGTGCTTTCAGGTCAAATTAGACATTAAAGGGAATGTATATAGATTACTTCCAATTAACTTGTTTCTCCTGAAACAGCAGGAGCTCCCATAGAGTAATCAGACTTATACATGTGGCATGTATTTACTACCCAGTGAGCAATCACAAAATACCAAACACTAAAATACATGCTATGACAAAACGTTATCTTACAACTCAGGAAACACCATTTTGGAAAATGTGTTAAACCTGCTGGCCAGAATGTAGTTGGTTAGTCCCAGCTACAAAAGACTCAGGGCCCATCCAGATGAGCCCCAAATGTGGGACCTGGCCCGGGTTTACCTGAAGCATCCAAATGATGCCTCAGGTAAATGTTTTAAAGTTAAAAGTTTTTAACTTTTTAACTTTGAGTATAGGTTATTGGAATTTAACAGTGATTTTTAAGTTTATGTTTAATTCTGTTTTAATGTTTGTATATTAATATATTTTAAATTGTATGCTAATGCTCTTATGTCAAGCCAGGAGAGATAAAGTGGGGTATAAATGTAAATATAATAATTACTACTACTAATACTACTACTACTACTACTGGTTGTCCCAGGAGAAGATGTAGCTTCTCTGGACATGTTTGGGGTGGCTTTGAGGACACAATCCCAGGAGGAACTGGGATATAATATCAATTATTGGGTCAACTATTTAACAATAAGTTAAAACCAAACCAAATCATACAATGCTTGTGCTCTTTTTTGGACTAACAGTAGGATTTAAGCCATGATTATTTTGACCCTTTCATGGTTCTTTTGCCAGTTCAAATAAATTATTTTCTGTGAATGACTTCAATTTAATTTTCCTGTTTTTAATTACTAATAGTTTCACATTTAGGACTTTCACATACAAATACATTCAAAAGAGGCACTTGCAATGAATATTCATGTTATGTAGCTTCCAGTTTAGTTCATGAGAATTTAGGACTTGTTTTGATCTTTTATCAGTCTGAGTATAGGAAAGCTAGTGAATCCAGTGCTCACATGTTTATTCAATGTCTTATATGTCTTCAACAGTTTAAGTCAGTGATTCCCAAAGTGGGTGTTACCACCCCCTGGTGGGCGCTGCAGCTATCCGGGGGGGGGGGGGTAATGGCCACAGGTGCATTTGGGGGCGATGAATAACTGTAAGGAGGTGGTGAAAGCATAAAAGAAAAAAGAGAAGATTTAGAAAAATTGATTTCCAGGGGGCAGGCCAAATAAGCCAATAAAAATGCAACCTGCTTCAATAAGATCTATTACTTTTGCTGAAATCTCCCAAAGTAGTATGCCTATCATTGAATGATATAGCTATCCTTGAGGATTGTAGTGATATTATTAGTATTCTTATATATGATATTTGCACTGATGCTACAGTGATGTTTTTCATCGTTTACTATATTTAAGATCCTCATGGCTGAGTTTATAGTCCAATATATTATTCAAAAAGTGGCTTTTCTAAAGTCTGGAATTTCTAACTCATTAAACCAAGTTACGATAGAACATACCAAAAATACAATAAGTCATAGATGGTGGATAGGAGGAGGCTGAATTTGACATAAGGAAGCACAGAGGTATATCACTGAATGTGAGTCTGTGCAGACAGACACTTCTAGAAAATAAAAATCTATTCCCAGCAAAATTGTGAAGTGATGTCCTTGTTGCCATCTATTGTCGTTGAAAAATACAGTGACTGGTGCTGAAGGTAAGTGAATTTTCTGCTAACAAACAGGCAAGGGCATTACATGAACAAGTGGTTTTAGTTATCAGCCTTCCAAATGAACAAATTCACTTTAATGGTGGTTAGTCATCACTATCTGGTAAGTATTTATCTCTTGACTTTCATTGGGGAGTGCATTGTATCAACCCAGATCCACGTTGGATATGTTCCCAGACTTTGCATAGGTACATAAAATCATGGATAACAGTGAACCCTATTGCAATCAAGAATTTCTGGCCCAAGAATAGAATTGCACCAGAAGACCCAGAAAAGGTGACAGATGTGGGTATGGGGGTCATACTTTAATTGCAAGTTAGCAAATGTAGTCAAAACAGGAAAGATCCTCTTAGCAATTACTCAAAAAATCTGACAACGTTCACTGATTTTTCACCTAATTGTTACAATAGATTTAGATCTATAAGTAGTGTTCAAATATTAGTACAGGCCTAGTAGGCAAGTTTTCAGTATGACAAAGAAAAATGCCCGAAGTTACTTAAGGCCTTCTGAATAAATACTATTCAAAGTTTGGAAGACGAGGTCCTTCTCCCACCCTTCCTTGTCCCAATTTAAAAAGTTAAATATTATTTTAATTTCTCATTAGACACATTTCCTTTTAATGTGTTACCAGTGAGCATTGACAGAGCACTATAGTAGGAGTGCTAATTTTGAACCAGATTTCTAGTGCCAGTAAGGTTACATATTTCCAATTCTTGCTCTACGGGCTCATTTTAAAATGGCTAACATGCTCTTAGGAAAATACAATGTTATAAGCTTGACTCACAATTTCTTAACTGTTCATATTTGTTGTTGGAGGCTTTCATGACCAGAATCACCGGGTTGCTGTAAGCTTTTTGGGCTGTATGGCCATGTTCCAGAAGCATTATCTCCTGATGTTTTGCCTGCATCTATGGCAGATATTCTCAGAGATTGTGAGGTCCTTTGATGGAATGATCCATTAATCATTCAATATTTTAAAAAAGTTGACGTGTTGGGGGAAAAACATATATGAAATCAGCATAAACATTGATTTAAACTGTGCTACTCTCATGTCTGAGGATTACAAAAAGGTAGATTTTGTTGGCTTGTTTAATGGAAACTGTTGCTACAACTGCAGTTGCTCACAACTCCTTCTTAAAAGCCAGGTGGTCATTCTGAGCAGAGCATTGACGCATAATTCATCTTGCTCCCTTCTACCATGGGCCCACAGTATGATGAGGAGTTGCTACATAATCTACTGAGTCGCTTCTTCAGATCCATGACTCGCTGGTGGGAGGATGTCATACTTCAGAATCCTGCTCACCTGGATGACTAAATATATTCACTCACTGGCTTTTAAAGAGTAGCTAGCTCTTTCACAGCTACATGTCCCATGCAGAATCTCAGCCAATATTTGCATTAAAGTGTGGGAGGAATTAAATCCTTGTCTAATACAGGAACTTCGTGGTTGTATACCTGAAGATCATTTTCAACCTACGGTGACCCAATCCCAGGCAAGATTTATTCAGAAGACGTTTGCCATTGTGTAGTCTGAGGCTGAGATATTGTGGCTTGCTCAAGGTCACTTGGAGGGATCCATGGCCAAGCAGGAATTCAAAACCTGGTCTCCAATGTCATAGTCTAATGCTCAAACCACTACACCACACTGACTCCTACAAATTCTGGAAAAAATAGATATTCTGCAGTGCACAATCAAAGTATTTTTGAACCTAGTGCTGCAAGCTTACTAACAAATATCCATGGGTTCACTGCACATCTGAGTGATATTGATGTACAGCCAAGCCACATTCATCTGCACTGTGCTGTGGGTCACCTCTGTGCTGAATATGCAGCTGACCAAAGAGTATGCCCTGCAGAACTGAAATATTCTTTGCACTAAAAAGGGCTTATTCTGAGCACTGTTTTTGCAGCAGTATCTGAACTCAGTTGTCCTGCTGTGCTGCATAGCTAATCTGCCTGAAAGAACATTCTGTTGCACAAGCAGAGTCAGACACGGCCTATTTCCAAGTGGGAAGAGGAACAGATGGAAATATTCCTGGAACCCAAAAGGACAGGATCGGAGAAAATCATTCCAAATGGCAGACCTCTGGGGGTAATTGTTCTACATGCAAGCAACAAGGGCAATGAAGAACTGCTGTTAAATGATGCAGACTCTGCTAGTGGCATATGCGAGTTAACCTTATGCCTGCATATGTCTATTTTTGGACACTGTGGAGGTTGGTATTCCCTTTCTCTACCCACAGAGAACAGAGCCTTCCCCTTGATTTTACCACAGAGTCTTTGAGCTCCCCACTGCCAGCTATTCTTTTCATGAATGTAGGGGTAAGAAAGTTTCTGTGAAGAATTTGGCTACATCCCCATAGCTATATGCAAATTTAATATATCATTCACTAAGATGTTCTGAAGGCCCTAGTATGCATCAGTAGATGCTGTAATTGCTTTGCATCTGGTGACTGAGACCCTGCAATCTCCTCCCTCCCAAAGTTTCAGTTTTTGTAGAACATCTGTGGGTCTTCAATGCCTCTACTGTAGGTCCAAAATAGTTATAAATGGCTTAACATACTGTAATTATATCCACAGAATTACTATCTTATGGAGGATTGAGGCCTTAGCCTTAAAAGAAAAAATAGCCAGTGTTCTCCATGTGCTTTCCTAATGTCTTTAGCAGGACAAATTGGTAAATGGACATGCAAGCCCTTCATAAATGTACCCATTTCTCTGATGTCAAATATACTAATGTGTAACTATGTGTGCCTATTATGGAGCATGATATGGAGAAAGGGATTCAATAAAGAGAAAGGTTCTTGATAATAGTATTTCTTTATGATTCAGCTTCATTTCAGACAAATGATTGGGTCTTCTGACTCAAGCTGGTCACACAATTCTCCTGCCCTAGAACTGTACAGTATGGGCTCCACACCTCCATACTCTTTGCCAAGGGACCACATCACATTAGAGCATCTATCCATTTTAAATCCAGTTTCTGCTTCCTTCCGAATTCTGGATTTTGTAGTTTAGGAAGGGGCCTTTAAACTGCTCAGCCAGAGGGATCCTGAGCCTCACTAAACTACAACCCCAGGATTCTGCATGATGGCTAAATAGAGACAGTAAAGCTGGAATCAACCAGATTATTCTAGTCACGGAAACACATAGAGGGATACAATTAAGATTTAAACTACAAGTTTCCCAAGAAATATGCTGCATTCACAAATTTAAAAAGATATATGTTTAGAGACCCAAAAACTATTTTGAGGCTTATATAGATAAAATATTGCAAAGTACAATTTAACAACTTTCTTCCATTCTGCATATAATGATATACATCACCCTCTCTACAAAGAATAATACATAGATGGGAAATACCTCTTATTGTAGAACTTTGTGAAAAACACAAGTAAAATAAGACTATTTTAAAAGCATAATATTAATATGCAATTTAAGTATCAAACTGCATATCCTTTGAACTGAAAGAAATAAGGAAAATGAGATAAGGTTCATGGAATAGCAGAATCATTTTAAAAGAATCTTGCCAAAGTCAGCAGCTTTTTGGTCTAAAGCAGTGGTTCTTAACCTGTAGGCTGCAAACCACCAGTGGGCCACGAGGATGAAAATCTGGTCCATGAGCTTCCTTCCTTTTTATTTTATTTATTTTATTTCTGCTCCTTTCATGCCGACTGTTGTGACACAGCTGGAATCAGAGAGTGTTTCTGATGAGGATGATGGGACTCAGGTTCACAGTTTGGTTCAAAATGTCCCTGCTATAGACACGGAAGAAGAAGGGCAGTTGACCACAGCAAGGCATGAGAATGTTGATACTGAAAATAGCCAGGTGCAGATTGAGGAGGACAGTTTTTTGCCTTGTTCTCAGCCTGATAATGAGCAAGCAGGAAAACAGGGTGACGCTAATGAAGAGATTGACCTTGACAATATGGGAACTTTAGATTGGGCTGATCGGTTGGAATTCCGTGTTCAAAGGAGTGAGAGGATAGCAAACAAGAGGGAGGCCAGAGGCCAGAGAAACGCCTTCATGTTTTGCAAAGAGTATTAAACAGGGTGTTTGAGACCAGATCTTTTGTCAAAGCAACTTCGCGTTTACCTAAGGAGCTTGCTTAGGTTAGGCTGGATTATCTTGCAGTCTTTGTGTTCATGGTTTCCAGGACTTTGTCATGTTCTCTTGGGTCTTGCTTTGCTGATGCCTATTGTATAATGCTTCAAGTGTTATGTTATCCTGATCTTTTAGAACATTAACCTTTGCTTTTATGAACTTTTTACCTTTTATTTTTAATAAACCATAAAGACTTCTGACTGTGTGCAGTTTGGTGTTTTTCAGGAGGTGGATCTACTCTGAGGTGCAACACCGACTGCCAGTCCTTCCTTGTCACTGACCAACCTCACCCCCTTGGGTAGACCACATCAGCTCTGGATTATTAAATATGGTTTTCTGTGGGTGAGCAGATAGCGACTACTGGATGGCATATGTTTTGTATCAAAAACTAGAGCTGATGTGGTCTAGGCAATGCATTTTTCTGAATTAGCACTCCAAATAACCAAACCGAATCTAAAGTTAACCAAAAACTGATTCATAACCTCTTTGGTACTAATGTTGGAGAGTGATCGCTAGTCAAAGTGGTTCCTGGTCAAGTAGACCCTGGTTAAAAAAGGTTGGGAACCACTGGTCTACTAAAGGTTAGCTTTACTGTTTTGAAAAAATGTATTTATTCTTCACAATGGCTAACAATTGTACATTATTCCTGCTATTGCTCCTCTAAAAGAAAAAGCATTAAATAATATGAAAGATGTACTCAACAGGCGACAATAATTCAACTTCATATAATCTTTTCTTAAAATTCAGTCTCTGCATTATATGTGGGATGTAATCTATATTAAGAGTGTTCAATGAGTTCATTTCAACAACCCACACTCAATTAAACAGAAACCTTATTTTGAAACCATAAATTAATATCTCATTTCTAGTCTCTTGACTTTTTGACCTTTAATACTAGAAATTATGGTTCATTCTAATAAATGGGAGTACCACAATTTCTGTTTGTTGTGATGTACAACCTGTACTCAGTACACGAAGTCCCTCTTAGGACACAATGTACTGTAGAAAGGAGAATGGCCTCATATTGCTAAGGGAGCAGACACAACTGCATTTTATCAGACCCTCTGGTTAACTTCATGTAAAATATATAATAAGGAAAGCAGGATTTGACCCAGCGGGAGGAGTTGTGAAAAATCTGTGGCAGGAACATCAACAATTTAAGATGTGCAGATAATATAAAAATAATAAAGACAGAATTACTATTTGTGAAAATTAACAAAGAAAGTTCAAAAATAATGACCACAAATGATTTACATCACTTTAAAGTAGGTTATGAAATAACCAAAGAAATAACTAAAGATCTATACCTTGGTTTAGTAAATAATCAAAATATAAACTTTTGTCATGAAAGACTTGGATAAAGAAAAGATCCTCAAGTGTAAAGATATATTAGACTCATGATACGTAAGTACCAAAGTTGGAATCCTCCTTGACATAGTATTTCTACTTTCTTTATATGGTTGTGAAAGCTGGCCAGTGAAGAGAGCTAACAGGAAGGTCAATTCATTGGAACTTTGGTCCTGGTAGAGTTTGATGGCTATGGGGCCCAACTAAAAGTCAAATAAATGGGCAATGAAAGCAAAGACAAGATGACTAAACTGAGTCTACAAACATGAATTTGCAAGACCTGAACTTGACAATAAAAGACTTGCATATGGTAAGTCAAAATCTAAAGTTTGGGTCATCCTTTACTTGAAATCCTTGATGCCAGGATTGTTATGGCTTAAATTTTTTCCCCCATATTTTGGAGTATCTATGTATACATAACAAGGTATTCTTGAAATTCACTAATTTTTCATGCACATCTTATGCACGTAGTCTGAAGGCAATTTTATACAATATTTTTAGTAACATGTCTGAAACAGAGTTTGTGTCCATTTAATCATTTGAAAGCAAAATGTTGCTGCCTCGATCACAATTTCAGATTTCAGAATTCTGCACAAGGGATGTTCAACCTATACTTGGTGGCAAACAATAACCGCTCTTTTTACTGCAAGGAATTTTTTTAATATAAATGTTATTCTTAGTAATTTTAGGATAGGTTATGAGGTAATAAAAAAAATAACTCATTTGATTTTATATCTTTTATTCTGCTTTTCATTGCTATGTGCTAAACAAGTGCATTTGAGGTAAACGTTCTCCTGTTTTGTGTCCCAGTTTTCGTTGGGGACCCTGGTCTGTATTTTGTAAGCCTCCCAAAATTGGGAGGGTTGTTTTGGGTTCTTTCATTTTGGGGCCTCAAATCGAACCATTGGGGGGGGGGGCTTCCCACCCATTGGCTCCCCTTCCCAGCATGCATTCTTCTTACCTGGCACCTGTTGTTTCTGCTCTAGAGTAAGAGGCACTCTAGAGTAAGAGTCTACAGTTGGCTGTAGACACTGGCAGCACATCTGCTTGGAAAGAGAGTGCATGTGTGGAAGGACATGCAGGCAGGCCTGGAAAGCGCATGCGCCTGCCAGTACCTGCAGCAGAGTGCTTCTTACTCTAGAGTAAGAGGTGCTCAGCTGCAGGTGCGCTCCAGGCCTGCCTGCACGCCCCGCCACACACACACACACACACACACACACACACACACACACACACACACCACACTATCCGAGCGTGCATGTGTGGTGGAGAGGCCCGGAGTACACCTGCAGCTGAGGTCCAGACCTGCCTGCCTGAACTCCCCACCACACACACACACACTTATGGTTGTAAACAAATAGTTTCATTTTTGACCTTATCTTTTAGTTAGGTCCAGTGGTTTGAGATTGGATTCATATTCATATTGCGTATCTTTTGATTGAATTCATTTGGCTTGCACTAATTGGCACATACTGAGATGACATTTTTTAAAATGCTGCTTTAAAGCAAGCAGCTGTGTATCTATAAGTGCTAATGATAATGTTTGACTATGAGCTGGAAAAACTTTAATTTTTAAAAAATAATACCATAAAATGATGTGAATACCAAAGTTAGATATAAAGCTAAAGTTTTAACAAAAAATACTGTAGCTCCAAGTTGGTTAACTGCAAACATATTATTTTATTTTATTTCTAAAGATTGTGATAGCAATGTTGTTTCATAAACAAAGATTATACTGTTTATTAATGGCTAGATCATAGCCATTGACATGGATACAAATAAATACAATACAAAAGTTCAATGATTTAAAACAATATAAAAGTACTACATAAAACAATTGTCATACAGATATTGCTTATTAAACTTCAATATCATTAAAATACAATACTAATAAAAATAAAACACATCAAATAGAAATAAAATTTTAAAACTTAGATTAGATAAAAAAAATTCAATTAGCTTTTTCTTGAAATGAGTTAGTCATGACAAGGAGAGGCTGTGATTTATATTGAACAGGTAGGATTGGATTTCTGTTTGCAAGCACAAACCAGTGAAGAACATTCACAGCTAATGTGTGAATTCACATACGAATTAATACCTCTGGAAAAATGGTCCAGCTGAACAGTATTGCTTTCAACCCTGATATGAACACCAATTACCATATTTCTTTGATTCTAACATGCCATTGATTGTAAGATGCACACTAATTTCAGTACCACCAAATACCAAAAAAAAAAAAAAAAAAAAGGTTTACATATCTCTACCTATCTATCTATCTATTAGGCTCGGTTGATCAAGAAAAAAATTGGTTCTAAACTTGTTTCATATTTAGGGGGCACCAGCATTTCTAATCTGACATGTTTTCCGAAATTTCCGATTTCAAAATTTCGATATTTACAAAATTTTGTAAATATACGAATCAATTTGTTAATGGCGGACACGAAAAAAACCTCCAAATGGGACAGGGGGAACTTCTGAAGCTTCCCTCTCCCTCTGTTGTTGACTGTTGGTGATAAAACTAACAACAACTAACCAAAACCAAATTAAAATAAATTTAGGGTGAAATTAAAATACATTAAGTAAGTAAATAAATAAATAAAAATTAATAAAAATTAATTAATTTATAAAATAAAATACATTAAATAAAATAAAAGTAATAAAATAAAATATAAAATACATAAAAAACAGAAATAAAATAAAATAAAGTAAAAAACATAAATAAAAATCAATAAAAATTGCACTTACAAATAAACTATTAAATTATTAAATTATTGCCAAATTATCTGGCAAGGGATCAGATGCTGAGATATAGAAAGTGTAGATCCAGCCTCAGTCTCAGAAGGCAATGGGAAACCTCTTCTGTAGAAATCTGTACCAAGTGTACATAATTATAATCCCCATAGCACTACTGCAAGTTAAGTAAGGACCGAGTTCCCCGGGAGGGGTTGGAGGGAGGGGTGAAATTAAAATACATTAAGTAAATAAATAAAAAAATTTAAAATGAATAAAAATTAATTAATTTATAAAATAAAATACGTTAAATAAAATAAAAGTAATAAAATAAAATATAATATAATACATAAATAAAAAATAAAATAAAATAATACAGAAATAAAATAAAGTAAAATAAAAATAAGATACAAATAAAAATTAATAAATGCGGCAAAAAAAAGATTTCTCCTTTTAAGAAAAAAGACCCCCAGACAAAGAAACAACCAGGGCTTCTCTTCACAACCCTCTGGTCTCTGTCTTTCCCTGTGGCAGCCACAAGCAGGCAGGCAGGCAGGTAGGCACCTCCCTGCACCCTGAAAAGCAGCAGCAGACCCTCCTTCCTTGTCCCTTTTGCAGCTCACAATGGAGCCACGAGGCACGCGTGCCTCCTTTTAAAGGGCAATGGCTGCCCTGCAGAAACCATACCCCAATACCTGGCTTCTCCTCATTGGCTGGAACCCCGCAATTCCCAGCATCCCAGCACCTGTGACATCACGTCCGATGGCGGACATGGCTTCGATATTTATTTATTTATTTATTTACCTTACTTATATACCGCTGTTCTCAGCCCGAAGGCGACTCACAGCGGTTCACAACAAATACGAACAGCAAAAATTCAGTGCTACAGTATAGAAACAGTTAACAACCTAACACATTACACAATTAATAAACAGTTACTACAATACCCATTCACTGTCGTCTTGTCATCAAAAACATGTTCCAGATTCGTCATCCATTGTTCCATTCCAGTGTTCATTAACCAATCATTGCACTAATTATTGGAACGCCTGTTCAAACAGCCAGGTCTTCACTTTTTTGCGGAATACCATTAGAGATGGTGCTAGTCTAATGTCCGTAGGAAGGGCGTTCCACAGCCGAGGAGCCACCACCGAGAAGGCCCTATCTCTCGTTCCCACCAGCCGAGCTTGAGAAGCAGGCGGGATCGAGAGCAGGGTCTCCCCGGAAGATCTCAAAGTCCTGGTGGGTTCATAGGCAGAGATGCGGTCGGATAGGTAGCTTGGGCCCGAACCGTTTAGGGCTTTAAAGGCCAACGCCAGCACTTTGAATTCAGCCCGGTAGCAGATCGGTAGCCAGTGGAGTTGGCGCAACGGGGGGGGGGGGTTGTATGCTCCCTGCGCTCCGCTCCTGTTAAAATCATGGCTACCGAGCGTTGGACTAGTTGGAGCTTCCAAGCTGTCTTCAAAGGCAACCCCACGTAGAGCACGTTGCAGTAGTCTAAACGGGATGTAACCAGAGCGTGGACTACCGTGACCAAGTCAGACTTCCCAAGGTATGGGCACAGCTGGCGCACAAGCTTTAGCTGTGCAAATGCTCCCCTGGTCACCGCCGAAACCTGGGGTTCCAGGCTCAGCGATGAGTCCAGGGTCATACCCAAGCTGCGAACCTGCGTCTTCAGGGGGAGTGCGGCCCCATCCAACACAGGCTGTAACCCTATGCCCTGTTCGGCCTTGCGACTGACCAGGAGTACCTCTGTCTTGTCTGGATTCAATTTCAATTTGTTCGCCCTCATCCAGACCGTCACAGCGGCCAAGCACCGGTTCAGGACCTGGACAGCCTCCTTAGTAGCAGGTGGAAAGGAGTGACAGAGTTGGACATCATCCGCGTACAGATGACACCGTACCCCGAAACTCCGGATGATCTCCCCCAGTGGCTTCATGTAGATTTTAAACAACATGGGAGACAATATTGAGCCCTGAGGAACCCCACAAGACAATGGTTGTGGGATTGAACAGGTGTCCCCCAACAACACCTTCTGAGATCAACCCTCTAGGAATGACCGGAGCCACTGCAAAACAGTACCTCCAAGACCCATCCCCGCAAGGCGTCCCAGAAGGATACCATGGTCGACGGTATCGAAGGCTGCTGAGAGGTCCAGCAGCACCAACAGGGACACACTCCCCCTGTCGAGCTCCCGGCGCAGATCATCCACTAAGGCGACCAAGGCTGTCTCGGTACCATGTCCCGGCCTAAAGCCAGACTGTGCCGGGTCTAGATAATCCATGTCTACCGAGAA
Organism: Anolis sagrei; assembly: GCF_037176765.1. Lineage (NCBI taxonomy): Eukaryota > Metazoa > Chordata > Lepidosauria > Squamata > Anolidae > Anolis > Anolis sagrei. The sequence goes on from NC_090023.1 coordinate 88,215,862, forward strand.
TACCTGGGGTTGTGAGGCCACCACACGTTCCAAGACTTTGCCCAAGAAGGGGAGATTAGAAACTGGCCGATAGTTGTCAAATTTAGTGGGGTCCAGTGATGGTTTCTTCAACAGCGGTTTTATTATAGCTTGTTTTAAGCTCGCTGGAATCTTGCCTTCCCGAAGGGAAGCATTAACCACCACCTTAACCCACTCAGCCAATCCCCCTCTGGCCTCCTTTAGAAGCCAGGATGGGCAGGGGTCCAGGATGCATGTGGTTGGCCTCATTCCTCCAAGTATCTTGTCCACATCCTCGGGTTTCATCAATTGAAATGAATCCATCAAAACTGGACAAGCAGGTGCTCGTGTTACATCCTCAGAGACTGCCATTAACATGGTATCCAGACCAGAACGGATCAAAGCGACTTTGTCTGCAAAGAACTGAGCAAAAGCTTCACAGCGAGAAGTCGAATCGTCAGGGTTCCCACCTTGAGCGGTGGGATTTAAAAGGCCTCTGACAATTCGGAACAGCTCAGCCGGACGGTTCTTTGCAGACGCAATAGTGGCCGCAAAGAAGGCCTTCTTTGCGGCTTTTATTGCCGCGGCATATGCCCTTAAAAAGGACACAAACCGTGTTCGATTTGGCTCACTCGGATCTGAACGCCACACACTCTCTAGTTCCCTCTTCCTTCGCTTCATCACTGCCAGCTCCTCGGTGAACCAGGGAGCTGGTTTAGCTCGGCTACTTGAGAGGGGACGTTCCGGAGCGATCGTGTCAATTGCCCTAGTCATCTCCCTATTCCAGAGAGTGACCAGGGCCTCGACAGGATCACCTACCGAGGCGGCGGGAAACTCCCCAAGAGCCATCAGGAATCCATCCGGATCCATAAGCCTCCTGGGGTGGACCAACTTAATGGGTCCTCCACCTCTGCAGAGGTTAGGGGGTATGGCAAAAACACTTCCGGGTTGCTAAAACACATCGATATCGCTTCTAAAGGTATTTAATTAATGATTTAATAATGAGATAAGAAATTAACGAACTGGATCAACCAAGCCTACTAACTATCTATCTATCTATCTATCTATCTATCTGGATCCATGACTCTAAGATGCACTCCGTTTTCAGAGATGTTTATTTGGCTGGGGGGGGGGGTGCATTTAAATTGAATTCTAAATCAAAGAAATACAGCATTATTATTATTATGAAAGAAATATAATGCACTCTGTGAGCATTCAAAATCAGTTCCCTGTCCAGCAAGTTCATTACGTCTCAGTGCACACCCCATTATATGCAGCAGATAAATGTAGAATGTGAAAAGTTACTTCTTCTTAAGTCATACCACAGAAATGAATCTTACTCCATTTTTGCCTTTCCACTAAAGAAAAAGTGCCCAGGGTTGGCAATAACTAATACTCATTAAACAACTTCTGGGTCTCACCACCAATCCTGCTAGCAAGAATTCTTGGGAGTACCATAGCCACAATATCTGGAAGGCTATTACTGGAGAGTTCTTTCCTTCAGAAGGTTACAAATTTAGAGTGTGAGATTTAAAACATTTACAAGTAGATGTATTTCGGCATGAAGTAAAAAGTATTTGTGGGATGCATTATCTACCTGGCAATTCCATGTTCTTCTGATAAACTAGGAGCAGACATTTCACAATATAGGGAAGACCTGAGTAAATCAGAGGAAGCAGAGTTTCAGCCTACATCAACTGCTGCCATCCTTCCAATTGATACCAAGACAGTTAAAATGAAATATTGCACTGGAATTGTGTAATGTGAAAGATCCCCAATCTCCTCGATGTTCTATCACCATGCTTCATTGTAATAGGACACCATTTTTCTGATTTGAGTGTGCAGTTTAAGTCATGATCCTCAACAAAGTAAAAATTGTAATTTAATAATAATTGCTCACTGTGAAGGAATAATAATTTATATATGATGTTCATCATAGTGTGTTCTAAGTTTTCTTGAAACAGGTGATCCCCTATCGGTAGACACACTCACTTTATACAATAGCCTATCCATTCCACTCACCCCCTTCATTTTTTACTGGACACTTTGATCTTCTACCTACCAATCGTTCTCTTTACAGCAACATCACAATCATGTGGCACCATTAAAAGTTTTATGATCAGTCAAAATGGAAGGAGCAGTTCAAGTATTGTACCATTGCTGAGATCAACCTCCTTTTGACTGGCAAAGCAATGTAACATGGGAGCAACCAGGCTTCACTTACTACTTAGTAGTTTTCCGTCTGGAATTGAATGTTTGCTTTTAAGCTTTTTACTGTATTTATATTTAAATTGTTAAATTGATGTGTCATGATTATTACTGTATGTTTAAATTGATATATCATGTTTATTTTTATATGTGTAGTGCGGCATTGTATGCCATGGTCTGTAAGCTGCCCTGAATTCCCCATTGGGGTGAGAAGGGCAGGGCATAAATGTAGTATAATAATAATAATAATAATAATAATTATTATTATTATTATTATTATTATTATTATTATTATTTAGGGCTGTCCAAAAAAAGAAAAGGAATGTATTTGGTTTTATACTTAAAATTGACTGTTTTTAATTGTATTTTATGTTTTTGATACTGACTGTGAACTGCCCTGAGTCGCCTGCAGGCTGAGAGGGGTGGTATATAAATGTAGTAAATAAATAAATATTCTAAAGGAAAACAACCCAGTTCTCAATTAAGTGTTGTAAGTGATTGTTTAGTTCATCTCTGAGTTGTTTTGGAAAGTAGTTGAGTCACAATGCACTAAGCAAAATATAGTGAACAGCAACTGGTTGAAAAGACCTGTATGTAGTATATACCTAACCTTGCTTTCCTCGTTCTCTGACTTTGAAAATCTATTTTTAACCTGTCCCACCACCTCCATGAATATCCCATCTAACTAAGAGTTCTTCACATAATGGATTACACTAAATTCTGTTGCCATGCTACATTTATTCCATGCATATATACTATCTACACTTTAACCATCGATTTAGAGAAGGGAAACAATAGTTATTATCTCTTCCTTCAATCCATACCCACCTCTGTCATTCTGCTGTGTGATACATACATTTCTGGGGCAGGTAATTTTAAAGACTAATATAAAAGATTTACAAAGACTTTGATTTTATATGAGAAGTCTGATTTGTGTGCTGAAGAGTTATTTTTATATAGCATAGCTAAAATAAGATTCATAATGGGTAATGAGTTCATTTTATCATTTTTAGGTCTGATTCTTCAAAGACAATTTCTCTAGAGTGTCTTGTGTCCTTATTTTTCTGATATTGTTTTCATGTAATCAAAAGGATAATGTCCCCTCTTAAAATTGCCTAATAACTTATTAAAAGTTGATTAATTTAAAAAGCATGGTGTAGTACAGTGAAAAGAAGCTGAATGCACATCATTAGCATTACAGAGTAATGATCCACTCAGTCAGGTATTTCAGTGGAAGCTCAGCCTGCAAAGATGATGGAAACGCATCCTACAGTGTAGATCATGCATTCAACATGAGTGTTGATATGACCACTTATAAGATGACATAAATGATTTAAGATAATTTCCTTACAAGATAAAACTATTGGAAATACTCAATAACCTTTATAGAAAGGTTTAATGTAAAGCACAGAAGCTCCAGATTTTAGTTATCAATAATATTGAGCAACTAGTTTGGCCATTGGCTGTGGAATTCTGAGACATGTCATTCAAAAAAAGTAACTTTCCACTGGTTCATGCTGATATGTGATTTTGAAATATTCTCAGACATTGAAAATAACAATGCCTGCATAGGTCGCTAGAGAAATCAACAAACCTGGAGTAGCTAGGACTCAACACAATTGGGTTAACGCACAACAAAAATGCTACCAAATGGAGACAATTCCTCCACATCGCTGTACCACAAAACATGTAAAAAAAAAAACCTGAGTATGTTCTGAGAATGTGAAAATGTTTTGTTTTGTTTTGTTGTCATGTGAGGGGTAACTTGAGAAATTGCAAGTTGATTTTGGTGTGAGAGAATTGCAAGGACATTGCCCAGGAGATGCCTGGATGTTTGATGTTTTACCATTCTTTTGGGAGGTTTCTTTCATGTCCCTGCACGGGGAGCCAGAGCCAACAGAGGGAGCTCAATCCACTCTCCCAGGATTCAAACCATTGATCTGTCAGTCAGTAGTCCTGCTGGCACAAGGGTTTACCCATTGTGCCACCGGGGGCAAAAGTGGAAAAGTGATCAGGACAAATGCATTATGGTGGTAATCAACACATGCACACACTTATAGTATACCTGTATTTAAATGGTACCCTTTCCCCTAAAAAAAAAAAAACAAACCCACCTCTGGCTTTTGAGGGCATGTTCCCAGGAATAACAGGATACCGTGTATGTTCATTTCTATGTTGTTATGTGTCCTCCCCCAATCCTCTTTGCCACTTGATACACATGATGGTATGGTACAGATATTGCTGAAAATACAGTAAAGAGATTGGAAGAGGTGGGAGAATTATAAGGCCATATAGAAAGGGGAGTAGGTTATGGGAATTATCCACTCCTTTCAAGTGAGGATAATGAAGAAAACTATAGAATAGAATGAACAGGAAGAAAGAATAAAACTCTATTTCAACATCAGGTATTTGTATAAGTTCCTTTTAGTATATGAGTACATTATGGCTGTATGTCATTTGTAGAAATAAAGGAATTCAAGTTGGGGCACAATAACCAATTTATCTATCCTTTTCCAAATGTTATCATTAATGATGCAACTTCAGACATAACACAAATGGCAAAGTAGTCGGCACTATTTGGTGTATTTAACATGTGGAGAGTAAGAAATGCCTTTCTTTCTGGTGTTATCTCGGATTTTGTTTATTTATTTATTTCCTTTTTTCAATGTTAGTAGACATTATATCATTGTTGTTGTTCATTCGTTCAGTCGTCTCCGACTCTTCGTGACCTCATGGACCAACCTACGCCAGAGCTCCCTGTCGGCCGTTACCACCCCCAGCTCCCTCAAGGTCAGTCCAGTCACTTCAAGGATGCCATCCATCCATCTTGCCCTTGGTCGGCCCCTCTTCCTTTTGCCTTCCACTTTCCCCAGCATAATTGTCTTCTCTAGGCTTTCCTGTCTCCTCATGATGTGGCCAAAGTACTTCAACTTTGTCTCTAGTATCTTTCCCTCCAGTGAGCAGTCAGGCTTTATTTCCTGGAGGATGGACTGGTTGGTTCTTCTCGCAGTCCAAGGCACTCTCAGCACTTTCCTCCAACACCACAGCTCAAAAGCATCGATCTTCCTTCGCTCAGCCTTCCCTAAGGTCCAGCTCTCACATCCGTAGGTTACTACAGGGAATACCATGGCTTTGACTAGGCGGATCTTTGTTGCCAGTTTGATGTCTCTACTCTTCACTATTTTATCGAGACTGGACATTGCTCTCCTCCCAAGAAGTAAGCGTCTTCTGATTTCCTGGCTACAGTCTGCATCTGCAGTAATCTTTGCACCTAGAAATACAAAGTCTGTCACGGCCTCCATGGTTTCTCCCTCTATTTTCCAGTTGTCAATCATTCTTGTTGCCATAATCTTGGTTTTTTTGACGTTTAGCTGCAACCCGGCTTTTGCGCTTTCTTCTTTCACCTTGATTAGAAGGCTCCTTATATCATAAGGAATGGAAATAATCATAAACATCATTAGAGAATGAAGGGGACAGTCTAAAGCAGGGGTCCTCAAACTAAGGCCCAGGGGCCAGATATGGCCCTCCAAGGTCATTTACCCAGTCATCACTCATGGTCAACCTCAGTTCGAAATGACTTGAAAGCACACAACAACAACAACAACCCTATCTCATCAGACAAAAGTAGGCCCACACTTCCCATTGAAATACTAAGATTTTTATTTGTTAAATTGTTCTTCATTTTAATTATTGTGTTGTTTTTAAGTCTTTTTTGAACTACAAATAAGATATGTGCAATATGCATAGAAATTCTTTTTTTTTTCAATTTTCTTCTTCTTTTCAAAAAGTTTGAGGACTCTTGGTCTAAAGGAATTGGACAGCAGCAGAGTAGCAGTCTCTCTGTGAAGTAACAGATGCTAGATAGCAGTGTTTTGCAAACTTTGCTCCTCCATATATTTTGGACTTCAGCTACCACAATTCCTAACAGGTGGTAAGCTGGCTGGGATTGCTAGGTTGAACTGCTTGTTTTTCTAAAACAGTTGAGAATAAGGATAACATAATTGTTCTTGCTGATTGCTGTTGATATCTCAGCTGAATGGTCAAAATGTTGATGTTTATTTGGAGGAATTATTGTTTGGTTGCTAGAATGGATCTGGGTTTTAATTTATACTTATGGATAAAAGGGATTCTTTTTGCTTCCTATAAACTTTTTGCATCTTTCTTATTAACATCTTTCCATTTCACGGAGTGACTACCTGAACAATTTATTACTCTGGCCTTCAAGGAGGAGGGCAGAAGGCACCCAAGCACAGCCACACGGTGCCATCCTCCACTGGCTGCAGAAAAGCCCTCCCTTCATTCCCACGGCCACTGCTGTAGCCTCAGAGGGACTGAACAGTGACCAGCATCTGCTGAATTTATTTTCCTACTTCCTTTCCTTATGTGTCATGACTTATCTAGATTTTAGGCCTAAGGCTGGGAACTGTCAAATTAATGATTTGTAAGCCACTCTGGGAGCATTTTCAGCTGAAGAACAGGGCATAAATACTCTAAATACAGACATAGTATTCAAAATTCATACAGCAGTTTCATTCTTTCTCAAATTCAAGGCTGGAAAGGAGTGTGAAATCATGGATGCAATATTCATCTGTATTTCTATAAGCTTATTATTGGCATAATGAAGCATACATTTAAACATCCAGTTTGAAAGGCTTTCCAAAATCCTATGACCTGTTGTGCTGTGTAATTGCATATATACATGCTAAGAAACCTCTTTACTAAATTGTGAAGGAGTATAACAGGATACTAGCAGAGTACCTGGTGCATATCAGTATGCAATGAACACCAGTGCACATAACATATTGGTGTGCAATGCACTTTGCTCACATTGTGCACTGATGCACATCACACATTGATGCATTAGAGGCACTTTGTGGACTCTGCTACATATGGTGGTAAGATAACAGCACCCCTCGACTGAATACAGATGCTATACAAGTGCACAATTCTAACTGCTGCAGAAATAAGTCGTATTATGAAGATGTAAGGCCAGCAAGATTCCAGCGAAAAGCCCTTTTAAAGTTATTTAGTGTAAATGTGAGGTACTGGCATTCTTTTACTCACTTTTTCTCACTGGCAAAAAGTTGAGAAGGATGGAGGACTGAGGGAAAAGAAGTGAAGAAACCCCCAACTGCAATTTCTTTCCTCAAATATTTCTATTGGATGTTGTCACCCCCTCCCCCATTAGTTTTCTTCATTAAACAATTTGGACTATTCCTGTGAACATGGCAACCAAGGGCTTCATAAAAGTAAGTGAAAACGTAAAGTTTTATAATCCACCCACAAGAGGTTGGAAGTGTTACAGCTATGCTTTTGATGCCAAGATAAAGATGACAGGAAAATTAACTGGAACACAAATGTTTCCTTCAAGCTTTACAGATAAAATAAATACACACTGTATAGCTGTTACAGAAGGCCATCAGATTCCTACCCTGACTCATACTTAACATGATTAAAGTGATCCTCTCCACCCCCTTGTGTGTATGGCACTGACGGATACTTGTGAGGGAGCGCTCAGGATTTTTTTCCCGGAAGGGGATAAACCTGCATAGCAGTATGTGAGGAGAATTTGCACATACAGCATATGTTGCTATAGTGTCCCTATACAAGTTCCTTTTGAGTGTGCACATTTGCTTTGATCCTTAGCATCACATTCAATGGCATTTAAAAGCCTGCAAACAGTGAGAGGAAAATCCTCAGAAGTTATGACAGCACTAATGCAGAGCGCAAGCAGCATCTTGAACTTAAGGGAAAAAAATATATGTCAGGTGAGGGACATCTTGCAAAAACATCTTAAGAAAAGGGGTTGGGAGAGGAAGCCATATGAATCAACACAATACTTAATTTATATGATTTTAATGTGCATTTCATTTTCATTTTCATTTTTTAACTTAATGTATTTTAACTGTTTGTTGAATAGTTGCCATATCTGAGACCTACTTGCTTTTTGGAAAGCCTGTAAAACCATTCTCTTCCAACAAGCTTTCCATGGGTGAATAACTCGGGACTATGTCTGTTATTGTTTTATTGTATTTTAAAGTTAATTGTATTGTTTTAATCTACTGCTGTAAACTGCTCCGAGCCAAATTAGGAGTAGCGGTATACAAGTCAAATAAATAAAAATAAATAAATAAATATATGAAGCCGCCTTAAGTCCTCTTCAGGGTAGAGAAAGGTGGGATACAAATAGAGCAAATAAATAAACACATTAGGAATGTATTGTTTTCTGGCACCTGTAGATGTAGCATAACAAAAGAATTTTCAAAAGAATTGTCCCCAAATTATGCAGCAATGCCCTTCACCTTAGGCTGAATCCACCCTGAAAAAAACCCATACTTACCTTGATCCTGATCTTGCTTGAATATACAACATTCCTCTGGGTTTCATAGTGGAAGCCCTTCTTTTAGATGCCTGAGGGCTTTAATGAGATTTTTTTTAACTGATTTTTTTTTTTTACTCAGCAGTTTCCAGGAAATACGGCTTTCTGAAATGTGTGTTCTGCATTTTGGGATCAGAGTGAAATCAAAAGGTGGTATCAAGGTCCAGCAAGTGTGATGTCACAACTTTTTAAAATTCGGTGTATATATGTAAATAACCTTGTATTCAAATAACTGAAGGTATTCCTCAGAACTAACATTCAGTGTATGCATGGGTGACAGGTGGACAATATGCGTAGATGGCAGGAAGATTCTAAAGGGATTTCCTTTGGCATCTATACCTATCAAGCATGGACCTTTTTGAGTTTGGTTGAATGACTACCAATAGCCTTCAGCTATTCAAATATGCAGAGATCTTTATACATATACTGAACTGAATAAAAAGTTGGCACCATGCTTGACGTATATGGATGCCAAGGTACACACCCACCATCAACCACTCACTGGGATGTGTATGTGTTACATTTTATAGTATCTTTAAAATTGTATCAGTTTTTTATTAAATGCAATCATCCTTCCACATTTATAAGGAATTCATCATGGGGACTTTGATTCACTGGTGAAGTCAGACCTAGTCAATGGTCAAATGTTTGCTTATAGAATCATAGAATCAAAGAGTTGGAAGAGACCTCATGGGCCATCCAGTCCAACCCCCTGCCAAGAAGCAGGAATATTGCATTCAAATCACCCCTGACAAATGGCCATCCAGCCTCTGCTTAAAAGCTTCCAAAGAAGGAGCCTCCACAACACTCCGGGGCAGAGAGTTCCACTGCTGAACGGCTCTCACAGTCAGGAAGTTCTTCCTAATGTTCAGATGGAAGGAAGTCTACCTGGTGGGATGGCTGGGGCTAATTATTCCTGCTGGTTCACTCGTTTGGGCAGGAGAAAGGAAGGGAAGAGGGAAGAGTGGTGTATGTGTTTCCAAGGTGGCTAGAGAGAATAAGACAGGGGAAGAAGAGGATTGCTTCCACAATCCCATCTTGCACAGTGTTGGATTTGATGGATCTGGCTTTAATAAGGTTTTATGCAGTTTCCATACAATGGGAGTAATGTGTCCTCCTGAGATATATAAAACATAACTGAATTAGCTCTGGAGTAAGTTCTATTGAAATTAGTGTGGCTTGGTAGGGATGTGACTTTGTAGGACGATGGGAGTTGATGAGAAAATGTCACTGCTCTCCTCCTTTTTCCCTTTTGTGGCTGGGTGCAGATACTTTTGTACCTCAGAACTGAAATGTGGAAGAAAAGAAACAATATGGTAAGAAAGTAAGTGGAACCTGTATCAAATTTCTTAACATGGAGTTCTCTGGGTTTTATTCTTCCAGTTATGCCTTCTGTGCTTTTCTATTCTATTCACCAGTTTATTCCAACTTCAAATCCTGGCTTTCCATAGGTAGCCAAAGCATTATGTGAACTTTGAGCATGGAAAATCTTCAGCATTTTTGCACTCTTAGGGTTTATTTTCCTAAATATATATATAACGTAGTTGCAATACATTTGCAAATAGCAGGTTTCTCCAAGCAAGCTGATAATTGCAGCAATTCTCGGCGTTTCCATTTTGTCTGTAGTCCTGTTGATACTCACCAGCTGAGTTCTCTATTGGAAGAAATGGCTTGTAAGCTTTCAATTATAGTTTTGAGAATGTAGAAGTAATTAGATGTATGCATCTGCATAAAGAAAATGTGTGAATCCCCCTGTCTCCCTTTCTTGATTCAGTTTTATAGTCTTACAGTCCTGCTGTATGCTAGTGGCATGGCTAGAACCATCCACAAAGCTCCAGTAGGGTATGTTTCATAGCCACTACTGTAATGTCACGATCTTATACTGTCATCAGTTATTCAGATTCACTGGTAATTTTCAAAATGAAGCAAAATGCTTTGAGTCATATAGTAACATCACTTTTTCAATGAAGGGTATACAGCTAAAATAACAACTAGAATCATCTCCTGTTGTTGCTTTTTAATTTCTAAGGCAAATTATACCATACAGAAGCATACGTTTGCTTCAAAATAAGCATTGAAATTAACAAATGACTAAATATCTTTAGTCTATGGTCCAGCAAATCCTTTATGGCACAAATGAATGGTAGAGTAGCTTTGATCTGCCTATGTCCTTCACTATCAAATGCTAATTTAGCCATGTCTTTTCCCCAAAAATGTGTCTGGGGAAGAAATCTAGAAATTGTTTATTTCTCTTGATGAATCATAGTCATACACATCTGAGTAATCATTTTTACTAGTACACTTCCAGCAGCCTAGTCTAAAACTAGGCCACTGCTTGTTATCAAAGGGTATTGGGTGTTTTTGTAGCAATTTTTAAGTTGGTAATTAAAATGAAATTATTGCCAAGTAATTATGTTTTAAGAGATTGAAGCCATGAGTGCAGCGGAGTCCCCTTTCAGATCATCACTAGTGGATTCCTGTGGCTACTCAAGGTGGATTTCACAGTGTTGCAGCTGGGGCTGGAAAGCATGATCTGAGTTTTCTCTCTGAATGTGTGGGTAAACATCGAATTGAAGATGATGGGCTCCTGTTCTTGTACAGTATATGACCTTATAAGCTAGGCATGCAACCCTCCTTCAGTGATCTACTCTACAGAACCCCTTTGGTAGTTGTGGCTACCTACCTATCAATGTGTGTGTGTGGGTTTTTTTTTTGGGGGGGGGGGTTCATATCAGAAGATGGATTATAAGTACATCATCAATGCTATATCTCCCATACAGGTTATTGGTGAGAGTTGGTTACTATTCTGTGTTGTCCTTTGCACAACCAGATTCTTGCAAAATCCTTCTGTAATTGTCTATAGATTACAAAATGTAGGGTTATTAAAAAAAAACCTTTCTGCCAGACCATTGCAATGCAATATTGGATAGAAGTAATGCATTCAAGCAATGTACATGATGTATACAGCATACACACACTGCCTTCTTGTTTTCCAGATCACGGGACATTAATACCAAATCAAATGTAATTATAGTAGTACAAATTTGATTTAGGCATTGAAAATAAACTACAGGGTTTGGATTCACTGGCTGAGCCATGCAGCTAGTAGCAGCTTGGGAAATTAATCTGATCTAGGTTGTAGTTTGAGTTTTTAAAGGTGCTGTTCAAGTTGCTGAACCTTTTGGGGAAAATGGTCCAGCAAAGCTCCCATGAAGTTTGGATTTTGAACAACTTCACAGCATTACTGATATGCAAGCTACAGTTATGATCACAATACACAGCTAGCTGTATCATACTGTATATTTTGCAATCATACTGTATATTTTGCAATGGCCTTTAGTTTAAAACTGGGGAAACTGATACATTTTGAATTTGTGACTTTTCATTCAGATCTCATAGTGCAATGAAATATTTTTGTCACAAAGGCAATCACAGACTGGTTACTTAGTCTTGTATGCCGTCTGCTAGAAAGAGTATAAATAAGGCCAGAGGCAACCAATGTTTGTTTAAGCCTGCTAATGGATGCATTATGGCATTGATTAACGGGTTATTCCCAACACAAGTTACATTAACCTTATTCTCATTACATCTGTAAATTGGTCATACTCAATCAATGGGGCCCTGGTCTTAATGAAAATCAAATGCAAATGGGAACAAATCAAACAAAGCATGCCATGTTTTAATAAGTAGCATCACTATTTAAATTTTTCTATTGTGCTGCAGGCTTTTGAGATGGAGCAGGTGTGTGAAGCAATGCTGTCTCCATCTGAGTGATTAAAACTTTATAGCTGAACAATAAATTAATGATCTAATCCTGTGAGTCATTGCACCATCAACACAGCAATCAGGATGAAGCAGAAGCGTCCCATTTTGTCATTGTCTTTAAACACTGCAAAAGCGTCACAGTGGTATAACAATACAAGTCAAGAATGTTGTTCTGGCAAACCATTTGTGATAAGCAGTAGGCTTAGCTTGATCGCTTCTGGTTTTTTTAATTTCTTTGTCGTGTCAGAGCAACCAGTCCATTATATTACATTTCTAACAGAGCAAAGCAAACAAACAGAAAAATACAAAACTTGTGAGTTTGGTAATTGGTTAAATGTCCTTTGACTAGTATCTGGCCACTTGGAGTGCTTCTGGTGTTGCCGCAAGAAGGTCCTCCCTTGTGCATATGGCAGGGCTCAGGGTGCATTGCAGCAGGTGGTCAGTGGTTTGCTCTTCTCCACACTCGCATGTCGAGGATTCCACTTTGTAGCCCCATTTCTCAAGGTTGGCTCTGCATCTCGTGGTGCCAGAGCGCAGTCTGTTCAGTGCCTTCCAAGTTGCCCAGTCTTCTGTGTGCCCAGGAGGGAGTCTCTCATTTGGTATCAGCCATTGGTTGAGGTGCTGGGTTTGGGCCTGCCACTTTTGGACTCTCGCTTGCTGAGGTTCCAGCGAGTGTCTCTGTAGATCTTAGAAAACTATGTCTAGATTTAAGTCGTTGACGTGCTGGCTGATACCCAAACATGGGATGAGCTGGAGATGTCTCTGCCTTGGTCCCTTCACTATTGGCTGCTACTTCCCGGCGGATGTCAGGTGGTGCAATACTGGCTAAGCAGTGTAATTTCTCCAGTGGTGTAGGGCGCAGACACCCCGTGACAATGCGGCATGTCTCATTAAGAGCCACATCCACAGTTTTAGTGTGGTGAGATGTGTTCCACACTGGGCATGCATATTCAGCAGCAGAGTAGCACAGTGCAAGGGCAGATGTCTTCACTGTATCTGGTTGTGATCCCCAGGTTGTGCCAGTCAGCTTTCGTATGATATTGTTTCTGGCACCCACTTTTTGCTTGATGTTCAGGCAATGCTTCTTGTAGGTAAGAGCACGGTCCAGAGTGACTCCCAGGTATTTGGGTGCGCTGCAATGCTCCAGTGGGATTCCTTCCCAGGTGATCTTCAGAGCTCGGGATGCTTCTCTGTTCTTGAGATGGAAGGCACATGTCTGTGTTTTAGATGGGTTAGGGATCAGCTGGTTTTCCCTGTAGTAGGCAGTAAGAACACCTAGAGCTTCGGAGAGCTTCTGTTCTACCATCTCAAAGCTCCCTGCTTGGGCAGTAATGGCACGATCATCAGCATAGATGAAACTCTCTGTCCCTTCTGGCAGTGGCTGGTCATTTGTGTAGATGTTGAACATGGATGGAGCAAGCACCCTCCCCTGAGGCAGGCCGTTCTTCTGTTTCTGCCATATGCTTCTCTGGCCCTGGAACTCAACAAAAAAGCTCCTGTTTTGTAGCAGGTTTCCTATGAAGCAGGTGAGGTGGTAGTCCTTTGTGATATTATACATTTTTCTCAGGAGGAGGCAGTGGTTCACAGTATCATAGGCTGCTGACAAGTCTATGAAGACAGCTCCTGTGATCTGCTGCCTTTCAAAGCCATCTTCTATGTGCTGAGTCAGGTTCAGCACTTGCGATGTGCAGCTTTTGCCTTTCCTGAAGCCAGCTTGCTGTGGAATCAGACATGGATCTATTTTTTCCATAATTCTATGCAAAATAAGTCTCTCCAGAATTTTGTAGAGGTGGCACAACAGGGAGATTGGTCTGTAGCTTCTGGTTGACATCTATATATGAAACATGACCCTGCTCAACAGAACCTACTTTGATATTGCTACACTATTTAAATGCAGGAATATTACTTTAATATTCTCTTAATATTTGCCATCATTCTTTTAACTATCTGCTCCCAATATATCCATTCGACTCAGAGAGGTGAGAATATGCCTTCCTTACCATTCAGAAACAGCTCAGGAATAGCCCACTTCACAGGGTCAGGTTGCTAAATAAAATGTAATATTTGACGACATTATCCGAAATTTGTTTCAATATGCACAAGGGGATGCATTTATGGGAATATTAGAAATCAAGAGGGTGAAGAGGTTGCTCTCATTCAGCTAAGATGCCTATTTAGTCCAGTTTCCTGTTGCCACTCTGTTCAGGAGATTATTGCTGTTTGCAATCAAGTTGACATGGATTTATAAATAAGAGACCTCCAAGATGCCAGGATATCAACATCTAAGCTTAGGTCTTACAAACTCAGGGCCATGGCTTCTTCTGAATCAATCCTTCTGAGATACAGTCTTCTCTTTTCTAACTGCTTTGTCAAACATTATTGTCTTTTTCAACAGGTAGATCTAAAATATGACAGCCCCGGTTATGTTACCCTTACTTCTGGTTCTCAACCTGTGGGTCCCCAGATGTTTTGGCCTTCAATTCCCAGAATTCCTAACAGCTGGTAAACTGGCTGGGAGATCTGGGAGTTGTAGGCCAAAACACCTGGGGACCCACAGGTTGAGAATCACTGCTCTAGTGAAACATCAGGCTTAATTTGTTCTAGAGCCCATTTATTAATTATTTTGCCATCCATGGTATCTGCAGAAGTTTCCTACGATACCACATTTCAAATAACTGATTTTCTTTTTGTCAAGTTTCTTCACTGTCCATACATAGGTGTATCAAAGAAATCCACAAGCAGGATGCAAGAGAAACAGCCACCTTCAGAGTTCTCTAGCAAGTAGTATTTGGGGCTATACTACCTCTGATAGCATCGTATATCCATTATCACACGCTACCCTTGTATTCCATCAATGTTTGTGGATGGATACAAATTTACTTTGGATTCCAGCATCCAGTGGCCATTCTGCCAGAGGATTCTTGGTGTAGTTGTTCAAAGTAGTTTTCTCAGGCAATCAACTTCAGAAAAAACAGTTTATCATTCAAGATGATAGGATTACCTGTGCTTAAGAATTCTCCTCCCCCACCCCCACCCCAAATGTTCTTCATTATCAAATGTCCAGCCAGGCCCATAGCCAGGATTTCGTTTCGGGGGGGGGGGGGCTGAATTTTTTTCTGGGGGGATTCGGGGGGGGCTGAGTTTCGGGGGGGGGACTGAGTCTGAGTGAAAGAGGATCTAGCCTAGCAAACCTTTTGTATCATTACCCCAATACCCCCATGCATATGGGATATATTGAGTATGGTGATCAGATCATGATATGAATAAACATAACAGTTTAAATAATGCACCAGTAAGGCCTTTTCGCGAACCACCATGAGAATTTCGGGGGGGGGGGGGGCTGAAGCCCCTCGAGCCCCCCCCCCCCCCCCCCGACTACATGCCTGTGTCCAGCATTACAGTAATGTACAACTTTAGCTGAGCACACAGAAATATAATTTGTGCATTTTAAAAGGCGGGGAGGCAGACAAAGCTACCCAGAGGATGCAAGCACAACAAATATTAGAGTTATAGATATGAACAGTTTTCATTCTCTCACTTTTCTGCAATACTAAAATTTGGAGATTAAAAAAAAATACAATTTGGGGAAACATAATTCTTATTTAAGTGAGAACAGTGCCTTTATTTTGCCTTCCTCATAGCTACACCAGTGCTATCACTTAAAGCTTTTTTGTGTATGATCTCTGCAAAAGGCGCTGCACTCAGTTTTATGCTGTGATCAAATGAATTTTAATTCTCATACCAGCTGGTGCCCAATATTGGTAAACTCTAGGACGTCTTCAGATCTTTACATCTTTATCAGCCTTATTCATGGTGTTTGGTATCATCTCTTACTATAATTTAAAGTGTTTGTCTCTGTCATGCTGTGAAAATCCAGCATGATAATACAGTCACCAAACGTGGCATGTTATCTAATGGGATTCAAATAAATGTTGTATTCAGGTTCTGTTGGGTACTTTGGGTACCTCATCAGTACACACTTTAAACTTTTTTTTGCTTCAGAATACATGTGGAACTCCCTCCCTGCTGCGATCAGGCAGGCGCCTTCCCTCATGGCCTTCCGCAAGGGCCTGAAGACTTGGCTCTTCGAAAAGGCCTTCAATTAAGTGCTTGTTTTTCTTGGAATGACCATCGGAATGGACTATGTCTACGAGATTGATTATGATTCAAACATGACGAAGCGGATTTTTAGCTTAATTAGTGTGTGTTAGTAAGATGTATGTTTTAGTCCCAATCTATTGTAATTGTTGTCTTTATGTTCTATGTTTTGTACACCGCCACGAGTCGCCTTCGGGCTGAGAGTGGCGGTTAATAAATGCAGATAATAAATAAATAAATAAATAAATAAATAATAAATATTTATGATTCAATTTTGACCAAATGCAATATTATGTGAACATCCCAAATATTTTAGGGCAACTTTGATCAAGTGACAAATGTTTGTGTTTTAGGGGAGATTGTTGTTTTGTTTAATTTTAAATTCAACATGGAGTGAAAGAAATATGAAGAGTTGCAACCACTTATGTTCAAACAGTTGTTTCATTCATATATGCAAAATGATCCACCTTAGTATGGGCAACGCTAGGTGTACTTCCAAGTGTTCTCTGATATACTATCTCTGTTACTGTTTTTTTCACTATTTTCTTTCCTGTATAATCTGAAGCAAGTAAATAGAAAATAGGAAGAGGACACAAGACTGGCACGGAACAGAAATTGTTCATGAGTGGCAGCTGGCATGATAGTTAGAATCTTGCCAGAGAATAAACATGGCTAAAAAGCTCAATTATAAAATGCCCAATAAATTATCATAATTGGAATTCAAAGGAAAAATGAATCATAAAATCTGTCAGTGAAATCTGCTGCTGAAAAACATAAGATATTTTAAAGAAATATAAGGCTTTTTAAAACTCAAAAAATGATGCAAATTCTTTACAATCTTTTTCAGGTAGTTATGTGAATATATGGATAATCCTCTTAGGCAGGCTCAGTTGTTGTTCATTCATTCAGTCATTTCTGACTCTTCGTGACCTCATGGACTAGTCCACGCCAGAGCTCCCTCTCGGCCGTCACCACCCCCAGCTCCTTCAAGGTCAATCCAGTCACTTCAAGGATGCCATCCATCCATCTGGCCCTTGGTCGGCCCCTTTTCCTTTTTCCTTCCATTTTCCCCAGCATCCTTGTCTTCTCTAAGCTTTCCTTTCTTCTCATGATGTGACCAAAGTACTTCATCTTGGCCTCTACTATCCTTCCCTCCAATGAGCAGTCAGGCTTTATTTTCTGAAGTATGGACTGGGTGGATCTTCTGGTGGTCCAAAGTCCAAGAACTTTCCTCCAACACCACAGTTCAAAGGCATCTGTCTTCCTTCACACAGACTTCCCTATGGTCCAGCTCTCACATCCGTAGGTGACTATGGGGAATACCATTGCTTTAACTATGCGGATCTTAGTTGCCAGGCTCAGTTAGCTTTCCTTTAAAATCTGAAATGTGCTCCTGAAGGAAATCCTTGTTATTGTGGCGTTTTAGCTGTTTATTTAGAAATAGCCATGGCTTTGCCCTGACTCTGCAGTCTCATTTGGTATTTACAGGGCATGTTAAAAGAGAGTATATCTAAATGAGAGCTAATCATCAGGTGATTGCTCTTGATATTGAAATCCTTCTCGAACTGAATGAAGCAGAGCTGATCTGACACATTTTGTTGCCTGGAACACAGCAATGTATCATTCTTCATCTCCTTTAACTCCAATAGAAATAAAATATGTGAGAGCAAGGTAGAAGGTAGGACCAAAACAAAGAGGGGCAGCTTCTGCCACTTCCGAGCAGGAGACAGAGAAGGAAGCAACCAGATGCAGCTTCAAGGAGAGCAGTTGTACAAGTGAAAAAATGTATAGGAGATTGAGGGCCGAAGAGTGATGGAAAGGTTTGAGGCCAAAGGGATTCAGCAGCACACGACCAGTTGGTAGCTGGAGGGATGGGAGATGGAAGAATGGTGGGCAAGCACCACAAGTAGGATGGGATGGCAAGGAGATGAGTGAATGTGGCAGCAGCTTTTTAGTATGGAGCACATTGAACAGCATATTTCATCACTCCTGGTAACCTACAGCAGTTGCTTCATTCTGCTTAATGATAGCTTACAGGCTACTGAAGAAGGTGACCTTGATTCATTTGCTCATAGACTCTCTCCTGAACTGACATACTATCATACATATGTTTGGGCATGAGATTGTAATCAGTGGGGCAATTCATAGAGAGAGAAAAAGAACTGAGTATTACCCTTAACTGGTATGTAGTTGGGTGCAAGGCCATAGCCAGAAAAAAATGGGAAGGGGTGTGTGTGATTTTTTTTTCTAGTGAATCATGAAGAGTAGTTCCATAACATAAAATAATTTAAATTATATGGTTCATTCTATATTTTATATAGATGTAATTAAATCAAATTTCTATTTTAGTCACAAACTTTCAAATCTTAAAATAACTGAAAATGACTGTTAATTGGTAATTTATAGTTACAATCCACTCTAAACACCTTTGCAGAAGCATACGAGAAGCTTGGCCTGTCACTGAACATCAAGAAAAGCGAAGTGCTCTTCCAGCAGTCACCAGCCAATCCCTCTCCAATGCCAGAAATACAGCTTAATGGTGTTGACCATTTCCACTACCTTGGCAGCCACCTCTCCACAAAAGTCAACATTGACACTGAAATACAACACCGCCTGAGCTCTGCAAGTGAAGTTTCTTCCAAATGAAGAGTGTTTGAGGACCAGGACATCCGTAGGGATACCAAAGTGCTTGTTTACAAAGCTACTGTCCTCCCAACCCTGCTATATGCCTGCGAAACGTGGACTATCTACAGACGTTACATGCAACCCCTGGAACGATTCCATCAGCGTTGCCTCTGAAAAATCCTGCAAATCTCTTGGGAAGACAGATGGACAAATGTCAGCGTGCTGGAAGAAGCAAAGACCACCAGCATTGAAGCGACGGACCTCCGCCATAAACTCCGCTGGACCGGCCACGTTGTCCGAATGCCTGATCACCATCTTCCAAAGCAGCCACTCTTCTCCAAAGTCAAGAAAGGGAAACGGAATGTTGGTGGACAGGAAAAGAGATTCAAAGATGGGCTCAAAGCCAACCTTAAAAGTTCTGGCATAGACACCTAGAACTGGAAAGCCCTGGCCCTTGAGAGCTCTAGCTGGAGATCAGCTGTGACCAGCAATGCTGTAGAATTTGAAGAGGCACGAGTGGAGGGCGAAAGAGAGAAACATGCCAAGAGGAAGGCACATCAAGCCTTCCTCTTTGCATGTAATGTTCTTTTCCAGGTGACCTGATAGCAAACCTGTAACAATATGAAACATTTTCTTCAGGCACATATTTCAAACTTCAAAGGAATGGTGGAAGAAATGCATAAATCTGTATTTTGAGACAACTTTCTTATGTCTCTATCAGGAAAATACCATTAACTCCTGTAAGCAAAATATATTTGTCCCCCAACCTCCTTCTATAGCATATTCTGCTTTAGTTCATTGAAGAAGAAGAGAATCCTTTATCCATTCAAAATAACCTGGAGCATGATTATACATTTCATTTATTGTATGGCTGAACATTAGAATATCTAAAGTCATAACAAGTTGTACCATCTGTTTGAAATGCCTTTGATTTCTAGTAAGGGGCTTTTTAAAAATTACTTCTTAAAACAGAGTTAGGTGAATGCCTCAAGGCATCAACACAAAAGCTTTGATCCAACTTAATACAACAGCCTCTTGGTACCCGCTGGGATTTGGTTCCAAGATCCCCAGTGGATACCAAAATTCATGGTTGCTCGTTCCATTATTGTGTAGCAAAATGGCATTATTTATACAATATAGCAAAGCAAGATTGTGGGGGGGGGGGGGATATTTTTCACCTATGGTTGGTAAAATCCCTGGATAAAGAAGGATGAGAACATCACAGAATCCTGGGCCATACAATTGTGCAACCCCAAGCTGTACAAGCAGGTGGACTATTTCCAACCGCACACAAAAGGGTCACCTCCAATATCTCTGTTCTCATCTATGGATCAGTGTTCTTGTCCACCAGCACACACCACCCAGTTCACTAACCACTTCCATGCTGGGAGGACCATGGTTCTGACACTAGAAAATCAACTGCTGGTGAGGAGCCCATTTGAGGCCCATTTAGCTCAAGTCTGAGTAAAAGAATTTGCAAAATAAAGCAAAGTTACCCTTTCCCCCACTTGTCCCCCCTCTACCACTTTCATGACTATTTCCTATGGGCAGGCTCTACATAAGGAGGAGGCAACCTTTAACTAGGTTGTAGAGAATAGGCATGCAAAATCAGGAAAAAAGGAAAGCCAGTCAGTCAGTCAGTCAACAAACTTTATTTTGGTCAACAAACTTTCAGCTGAAGTCAAATGAGGATAGAATAGCAAAGTACAACATTTGAATCATTTATAGCATGGGATCTGGCTTATAGTTTAATGATAATAAATATCTCCATTCTCAACCGGTTGAGTGACTATCTTTGTATTCTAAGACTGGTGCTGATTACAATTTAGTAATAGGTTGCCTAGGTGCTCTTTGTTACACTCTCAGCAATTACAAATTACAAATTATTCATGAGCAAAAGGCAGCTCCACACCTAGATCTATGCTGGTATGATGTGGAAAATAAAAAAAAGTCTCAGAGTGTTTTAAAGAAAGACAAGTTCATTTTTGAAAATAGCCTTGTGCATTTCGGCCTTAAATATTTCAATGGCCTTTACAAAGGAGTGCCCCCAAAGGTTGTGATGATGACAGATAGTTTACAAAGTAGGAGGCAGACCATTATATTTTTCTAGTATTTCTATGTGCATCACTGATATCCTTATCATAAGGTTAATATATATGAGAGATCCTTCTCTTGAATACTATAACATAATAAAAGCCTGATTTATTCCTCCACTAAATAAAATTCTTTATGTTACAATTCACAAAAAAACAAACCACTCATTTTAATGTATTGTCAAAGGCTTTCATGGCCGGAATCACTGGGTTGTTGTAGGTTTTTCGGGCTGTATGGCCATGTCAGGCTACACAGAGAAGCCATTGAAATTTCAACAGAAAGGAAGAAACCATGAAAATGAACAAAATCTAGCTACCAGTATTAAAAAAACCTCTAAAATTATAACAATAAATAAATAACAACATTCAAACATAGGGGAATCCAGAAAATAAACTATCAGGGACAGCTAATCACCTCTCATCAAAGGATTCTCCCAGGCAGTAACAAACCACACCTCAAAAACTGTCAGGCCATCAAATGCTAATCAAGGTGGCCAATTGAAACATTCACACCTATCTCCAACAGACAAGAGTTCCTTCTCCCACCCTGGACGTTCTACAGATAGATAAACCCAATTTTCCTAGTTTCTGACAGACCTCACATTCTCTGAGGATGCCTGCCATAGATGCAGGCAAAACATCAGGAGAGAATGCTTCTAGAACATATAGCCTGAAAGACCTACAACAACCAACTCATTTTAAATCCAGTTCTCTAAGGAAGTACTTGTTACCTTCATTAATTTCACTTCCGTATTAGAATCTGGTTGGCAGTTACTTACATATGCTGTCCATCTGAGTAAGCTCACCCTGGCCCCTTCCACACTGACCATTTAATGCAGTTTAAAACTGGCTTAATGTGCATCAGTGCCCTGTGGTTTATGTAATCACAATCCAGGCCTCACACTGGTTCCAGGATTTCCCATGTAATTATCTGCACAGTGAAACCACTTTTTTCAATAGTGTAGATGGGACTCCAAAGTGACCCAGGACCCAAAATAGCAGATCCCTGGAATCCATGAGGTGTTTCCATGGCAATTAAAGTGGAATCATAGCATTAACACTGTTTAGTGTGAAGCCTATCCCCAGGTCCTCCCTCTAAACCAAGTAGTTGTTCCTCATAGACAAACTCTTCCATTCTAGCATTTGGATTAGGTTGCAGTAAAACTTCTGTCTGTTTCATAACCTTTTCTGTCCATAGTTTAGTACATTCTGCTTTAGATAGAAGATTTTCTAAGTGTGCATCTAATTCAGTTTTCTCTGCTTGACCAAGTTTCTCTTCTGTAAACTGCACAGTGCGGCTGAGGAAGGTGCCAGCGTCGGCCGCCAGCTTCTTCACATTGAAGTCCGTAATGTTCATTTTCCTTTGCTCATCCAGGAATGGGGGTGTTGTTGCCGCCTCCTTCTTCTTCTTGTTGAATTCACCCAAGTTTGGCTCTTTCAGTTGCCTTATCCATTTGACTCACAGTTGCTCAAGTCAGTCTCCAGACTTGTCTCAGATTCCCCTGGAGCCTTTCTTTTGTCAATGTCATTCAGTTGCTCTCTCACAAAGTTCTTGCTGGCTCTTGAATCAGCTGGTCCTGCTGATAATACTCAGACCTGCTTCTGGAGTCTTTCTTCCCTAACAGCATGTACCTGTGGCCTTCCAAGATGTCAGCTCCTTTCATTAGCTTCTTTTTAAATATTGGAAATTTCATCTTCTTCCTTGCTCTTCTCTGAATAACTTAACCTGCTCAAACTGACAGTGCTTAACAAGGGCTACATAGCTGTAGTACTACCATTTCAGTTTAAATGCCATGGCAACACCCTATGCAATCCTTGGGTTTGCAGTTTCGAATCATTAAGCATTCTCATCCAGAGAACTCCAGCGTCTCATCAAACTACAAACTCCAAGATTCCATAGGATGTTGTCATGACAATTGAAGTGGAATCATAATACTATAATTGTGTGATATGAAAGGGTTCCTGCTTCTGCCCCTTTTACATTCTGTTTGATCAATAAACATCTGTCACATTGTAAACTGTCTGTTTATTGGCTAGGGAGCCAGGAAAGTTGACAACATCTTCATTAACTGAACCATTACAAGGACACTTTTAAAATCCTCTGACCCTACCTGTCAACATGGGGTCCAACTATAAATCTCTTAAGGTGATCACAATTTCTCAGTAATGCAATGCAATTTGCAACTCTGGCATTGGCAGGTGGCCAACAGTAGACAAAGTACTTATAAAATAGTAAAAAGTACCTGGTTCACTCTACGCATTTAACTATTTGTAGTTACCACAATGTAATTACATAAAACTTTAACACAACATTCTAATAACTTTCATCTCAAAAAAAGGTTTCTCCACAGAAATACATGCTGACAATTCAAATATTAAGTTTGTTTATTTTGCAAGTCTTTGATACCAACAATATGAAAAAAAAATCCAAATGATTACAGATTCCTGAAACTGAAGTGTAATTGCTTAATATGCTCTTTTCCAGACTGGAAAATGTAATACATCTGATAAAGAAGCATAACTTTCAGAAAGAATAATGAATTTCCCATTACCTATTTTAACGAGGCAAAATTCCATTCTGAATTATGAGTTTGGTTTGTTAGAAAATATGTTATTAAACATATTTTTTAAATTAAACACTAAAAGCATATTCATGTTGATCTAGAACAGTGGTTCTCAACCTGTGGGTCCCCAAATGTTTTGGCCTTCAAATCCCAGAAATCCTAATAGCTGGTAAACTGGCTGGGATTTCTGGGAGTTGTAGGCCAAAACACCTGGGTACTCACAGGTTGAGACACACTGATCTAGAAAAACAGAAATACAAGAAGTGGCAGGCAGTCTAGAGACTAATATTCTTTGTGGCGTGAGCTTTTATAGAAGCAACATGAGAGCTGATGGAGTTTTGAAATGTGGTATCATGTGCAAAAAAAACTCATGTCCTATTAAATCAACCTCTATGTTGCTTCAACACTATTTGGTTTTAAAGGAAAGACAGAAACTCTCAGTGACAACACAAAAAAACATGTAACTTGTCTGAGACCCTTTCCCTTCTCAACAGATAACTTCTACCAGAAGATGATTCCAACCAACTGAGGTGGCCGTGAAGGAAAACGGGCAAATCATTTTGGATAGGCATACCAATGAACATTGATCATGATGGCCATTAGGCTTGGGCAAATCAGTTTGAACGAAAATGATTTGTAATATTCGGTGATCTGTTTCATATAATCTCTGAAAACAGAACTGGTGGGAGGGAACCAAAACACTCCGCAAAAATGATTAAGAAAGCTGGATTTTATTGGCTACTGGAGAGGATAGAGTTAAGCCTGCAATATACATGTGGCAGGGTTCTGCCATGGGGCTCCTGGAGGTGATGGGATTATTGCAGCATCCTTTTCTCTCTCCCTGGCAGCAGCAGCATCTGTCCATTTCTTTTTGGAAAGTTTCTGAGGCTCCTCCTCCAGAGAAGTCCCTGCTAGGAACTCACTTTACCAGCCACACTTGATTGCAGCAGGCATTGAAAAGAATGATGGACCCCAAAACAGTATGCCTTTTGGCTGACTTGCACACGTCTAATGGCCATATAAAGCATAGAGGTTCAATAATAGGTAGTTCCTAGCAGCAACTTGCTACTGATAGTACAGATCCCTTAAATCAAGTGCAGCAAAAGGTGAAATCAGAATTGAATATATCACATCAGTCCAAAGTTCTGTAGAATCAGAAACAGAAATGTGTTTCTTCATGTTGATTACCCCTCTTTGAATGGGAGTTGACTTTTTCGAAATGATTTTCAATACAAATGAATGTGCAGTAAAGTACTCAACCTCTACCACTTGGGCCTTCACACACACAGTCACAGATCTATGATTTCACTTGAACTGCCATAACATAGAAAATTGATTCCATTATCTTATTTGGCATTGCTAGATTTAGCTAACAACCAGTTAGTCATTTTTTTTAAAATAAGGAAGGGCAAGCCCCTGCCTTGTAGACAAAACAGCAGAAGAAGCTGAAAGGATGTTATAAACAAAAACAATATGCACCATGGTTTCAGCTGAACTAGTCTCAGCAACTTTTTGAGACTCTGGTTATTTTAAAGGTTGTAATGGTACGCCCAAGCGTTTGGGAAAACTATATTGTCTGGCTTTACTTGGGGCTATCTGATACCTTCTGTTAAGATTAAGACCCTTAGCAGACAGAGGCACTTTGAGGCAAGGTGAAAAGATAACCAAATGAGTTTACTGAAGCAAGATGAATAAAGGGTTAACTAGACTCTGGACTTTCATAAGGTATCTTAAAATGATACATTACAAAAGGCTGCAGTCATCTCTCTGGAATCTTTTGCCTCTGATGCAAAGCAATGGATTATAAATTGTTGCTCACAAACTGTCTTAATCTTCTTTCCTGTGAAGCTTAGGCTGGCCAAAAGCTTCTGATACCCTTTGGATTGTTGGTATAATAATACTGCTAAATGCAGCAGGTGCTAAGAATGCATGTTTGGATTGCTTGGCCTAAGATTACCAGACAATGCCCCAAGCCTCTAGTGACTGTAGAAAAGGGAGGTGTCAAGCAAGGAGCTCTGTACAGGGAAATGGAATAGACCAACTAAGACTGGCCTCTGGGGGGATTTTAAGTTCCGCTCAAAAACTAATACAAAGGAAGTTTATACTATTGGGGAGGATTATAAACAGGGGGAACTAAAGCAGAGGAGAGGATAAGGCAGAGCCAAGATTTCACAAAGGCTATGTCTAGAATTGCTCCAGTATGGAGAAAATGGTCAAATACATCAAGACTCCTTTGCAATTAACCTGACTGAATTGCAAAGAAATGTGGAGGAGCCACATTCCAGTAACTAAGGCCAAAAACAAAAGGGTTAATCCAGAATATCAGCATACTTCAATATAAAGCTTTTGCCACCAAGAATAAAAGTTGACAGAGTCATTTCAAAAATTCAAAATGGGGATGAAACCATGAAGATAAACAATGGGAAATCAAAAGAAGATAATGTCATAGTGAAGGAGGATGTATGGCCCTTTGAGGAAAGTCAGAAGGTTGCCAAGAGATCAGAATTCAACCCCAGGACCTGAAGTTGTTTACCCCAATATATAGTATAACCCATTATTTATTGGAAATCTGCAATGTGTTAAACTGCTAGAATGAAGTATATAATACAGATCAAATTGCCTTTATCCAAAATACTTGTGACCAGAAGTGGATTTTAATTTGTCTCAGATTTTAGAATATTTGCATATGCATAATGTGATATCTTGAAGAGGAGACCCAGGTCTAAACATAAAATTAATTTATGCCTCACATACACTTTATGCACATCCAGTGATTCCCAACCATTTTTTGACCAGGAACCACTTTGACCAGGGAGCACTCACCAACATTTGTACCAAAAGAGTTACAGATCGGTTTTTCGTCAACTTTAGATTCAGTTTGGTCATTTGGGGTGCTGATTCAGAAAATTACATTGGATAGACCACATCATCTCTAGTTTCTAATACAAAACATATGCCATTCAGGAGTCAACATCTGCTCGCTCACGGAAAACCATATTTGACTAGCCTTAGCACTATAAGATGGTTTTGTGAGATCAGTCACTCTCGTTGCAACACTGTATTAACCATGTGGCCACGGACTATATTTTAGTTCTTGTGGACCACTGGTGGTCCATGGAACAAAGGGTTGGGACCCACTTACATAGACAGAGGTAATTTTATACAGAAATATTTTAAATAATTTTGTGCATGAAACAAAGTGTGTACACACTGAACTATCAGTAAGCAAAGGTGTCCTTAACTCAGCCACCCACGTGGAAAATTCTGAATTTTGGAGTATTTTGGAATTCCATATAAGGGATTCTCAACCTGTAGTGTGTTTGATACACACACATAGCCACTGAACCATTGACTTTATACCAAAGGTATGTATGGAAATGTTTGCTTCATGAGAGTTATAATAAAAATCTAGTATTTCTGTAACTCATACAGAAGTGAAATGATGAGCTTATACCAAGAACATGCAGTCAAGATTTCTATTTATGGATCGGGGGTGTGTGTGTGAACTATTTGAAATCCAAGTGATGACACAGTTGTTAGGCAAAGACACCATAACATTATCTTGTTTTTGTTGTTATTGTTATACTTGCCAGAATATTAATAGAGTCCAGCTAAGGAATATATAGATATGGATGACATAAGCCATATCATAATCATCAGCTCTGGGCCAGGTCTGCTGTCAAAGTTTTATCCAAGTGTTAGAATATCTCTCCTAATCCCTTTAATACTATCATCAACTGCTATCATGTCAAGTTCTGTCAGCACTAAATATGAAGTGGTGTGCCTCAGAGATATTCTGCTTTGGTAGACAGAAAGCTGAGTTTGGATTTAGAAAAAAACAACAACAGGATATCCCTTTCATTGCATAAGTGCATCATTGTATTTGTAGCTCATCACATTTTTAAAAAACAAAATAAAGAAAAAAAGAGACAAATAATTCCCACATCTTAAAGTACTATCTCAAAAGGAAGATTTCCTCAAACAAGTTATTTTTACCATGTTTCAAATAAAATATAGAACATTACTCACTGGAGCGACTTATATGGAGCATACCACCCCCTGCTTTGTCAGCTCCACTGGCTGCCAGTCCACTTCTGAACACAATTCAAAGTGCTGGTCCTGACCTATAAAGCCCTATACGGTTCCAGCCCAGTTTACATGTCCAAAAGTATCTCCCTCTATGACCCACCTCGGAGTTTACAATTGTTGGGGAAAGCCCTCTCTTGATCCCGCCACCCTTGCATGTGTGACTGGCGGGGACGAGAGACAAGGCCTTCTCGGTGGTAACCCCCACCCCCATCTGTGGAATGCACTCCCCAGTGAAATCAGGGTGATTCCTTCTCTCTTCTCCTTCAGGAAGAAACTCAAGTGTTGACTTTGGGAACCAAGCATTCGGGCAGCTGACTGAGCAACAACTGTAATGACTTGTGTTGTTGTTCATTCGTTCAGTTATTTCCGACTCTTTGTGACCTCATGGACCAGCCCATGCCAGAGCTCCCTGTCGGCTGTCACCACCCCCAGCTACTTCAAGGTCAAGCCAGTCACTTCAAGGATCCCATCCATCTTGCCCTTGGTCGGCCCTTCTTCCTTTTTCCTTCGATTTTCCCCAGCATAATTGTCTTCTCTAAGCTTTCCTGTCTTCTCCTGATATGGCCAAAGTACTTCATCTTTGCCTCTTGTGAGAATTGCCAATTAAGAGACCTTGGACTAGAACTCTGAATTATGATTTGAATTTGCGGACTCAGACTTCGCTGTGTTAATATTTTAAGGGTCAATATTTTTAATGTAATTTATTGCTTTTTAAATGTATTTTTATTGCTGTTTCTTTGTTGGCATCTAGTAACTCCCAATTGTAAGCTGTCCTGAGTCCCCCTTTGGGGGTTGAGAAAGACGGCAATACAAATGCTCTAAATCAGTGGTTCCCAACCTTTCTAATGCCGTGACCCCTAAATACAGTTCCTCATGTTGTGGTGACCCCAACCATATTTTTGTTGCTACGTCATAACTGCTACTGTTATGAATTGTAATGTAAATATCTGATATTCAGGATGTATTTTCATTATTACAAATTGAACACAATTAAAGCATAGTGATTAATGATAAAAGCAATATGTTTGGGGGAGTATGGACAATGGATGAAGGGATTTGAAGGACCTTCAACTGATTCAGCTCTGACTTCCACAGCCCAATAAGACCACCACAAATTACATACCTGGACCAAACTTTGCAAATAGAACCCCCATGATGAAAAGAAAATACTGGAGGGGTTTGGGGAAATAGACCCTGACCTTTGGAAATTGCAGTTGTGTGGATTTATAGTTCACCAGGCATCAAAGGGCATTCTGACCTCCACCAATAATAGAATTGAACCAAATTTGGCATACAGGACCTCCATGACCAACAGAAAATATTGGAGGGGTTTCGGGGAAATAGACCCTGACCTTTGGGAATTGCAGTTCTGTGGATTTATAGTGGGCATGCCGAGGGCCTTTCACTTGCCCCTCGCGCCTTCCGAGGTCGGAGGTCGCGGGAGGCGAGTGGGGAAGGCCTCCTGCATGGCCATGGCCATGTGGAGGGCCTTTCACTCGCCCCTCGTGCCTTCCAAGGCCGGAGGGCGTAGGAGGCAAGCAGGGAAGTCCCCCTGCATGGACGTGGCCATGCGGAGGGCCTTTCACTCGGCCCTCGCATCTTCCGAGGTTGGAAGGTGTGAGAGGTGAGCAGGAAAGGCCCCCTGCATGGCCGTGGCCATGCGGAGGGCCTTTCACTTGCCCCTCGCGCCTTCCGAGGTTGGAGGGCGTGAGAGGCGAGCGGGGAAGGCCCCTTGCATGGCCGTGGCCATGAGGAGGGCCTTTCACTGACCCCTCACACCTTCCAAGGCCAGAGGGTGCATGAGATGAGTGGGGAAGGCCCCCTGCATGGCCATGCCCATGCCGAGGGCCTTTCCCTCGCCCCTCACACTTTCCAAGGCTGGAGGGCATGGGAGGCAAGCGGGGAAGGCCCCATGCATGGCGGTGGCCATGCGGAGGGCCTTGTTCTTGCCCCTCACGCCGTCTAAGGCCAGAGGGTGCAAGAGGCGAGTGGAGATGGCCCCCCGGGTGGCCGTGGCCACGTGGGGGGCCTTGTGCTTGGCCCTCATGCCTTCTGAGCCCCGCAGGGGTGAGAGGTGAGCAGCGGGAGCCTGCTCAATCCTTGCCTTTTCTGAGCTTGGCAGGGGGCAAGGGCATGCACGTGCCTTTGCTCCTCCTCCTGACTCCCTGCAGCCCTGCAGGAAGAGGAGGAGGAGCCAACCAGGAGCGCCTGGCTTTTCGGCTTGCACAGGAGCCAGCAGCCATTTTGGAGGGGGGCAGGGCAAACCGAGGCAGCTTCGCGACCCCTGGATAATGGCCCAGGGACCCCCTTGGCGGTCACGAACCCCCAGGTTGAGAATACTGCTCTAAATAAATAGATACATTCAGCATGTTTATGCAGTTTGCTGTCTATCTTTGTTTGTTTGGTTACTAAAAAAAATAGCAGGAGAGGAGGAAGGGAGAAATGCACAGACCTAAGCATAGAATAAAATGTCTCTAAATGGTAAGGTTAATTTTGCAGAGAGATGATATAATACATTTCTTAAAGGTAACATAAAATCACATATACCTGCCCATATATACAATCACACATTTGCTTGCTTCCTCTTTAACCTTTCCATAAACCTTTGTTAATCATCTTCAATTAGGCACAAGATACAGGCATTTTTAGAAAAGCTGAAGGAGTTTAAAATTATTCTAGCTTAATTTTCTACTTTGACTCTTCTGAAAAGTTCTCAGCGGAGCTGTCAGGGTTTGACCTAAAACCATGGGGTATGCTGTGCCTATTAAAAAGTTCCTACAGGCAAGCAATGAGAAAAAAGAATAAATAAGAAATCAATGGTTCCCCTGGGAACAGTTCAGGAATAACTCAGCCAGTCTATTATAGTATTGCTCAGTCACAGGATTATGGAATCATAAAGTTGGAAGAGACCACAAGGACAATCCAGTCGAACTCCCTACCATGCAGAAACACACAAAGCACACCCAACAAACAGTTGTTTACCTGCTGTTTAAAAACTTCCAGGAAAGATCATATTTTGAGACAGCATTGAACAACTTTTACTGTCAGAAATTCTTTCTGAAGTTTAGCAGGAATCTCTTTCCCTGGAACAGATGTTGACTTCCCAACTGAACACAGGAGTGGTCAGTATCTTCCATGGCAAGGGTGTGGTAAGTTTGCTCTTGGTTTTATTCCAGACTTCAAAGCAGCAATCCAACATGTTGTGTCAACCGGGGGGGCAGTGGCCAGTCTGGTAGCACAACTGGTTAATCAGCTGCAATAAATCACTGCTGACCGAAAGTTGGCAAGTTCGAAGCCCGAGTCAGGGTTGAGAATCCAACTGTTAATAGCTGTTTTTAAAAAAGCTGTTAAAAATTGCCCAGCTCACTGTCGGCCTAAGCAATTTGAAAACAGCTATGAGCTGTGAGTAGAGAAATTAGGGACAGCTTAAAGCGGGGAGGCTAATTTATGACACCATAAAAATGCTGGAGAGCAAGGAGGAGCTACTACGATAAAAAAGGCTTGGCGTCATAGTGGACAAAGTGACAGCTCCCCCTGTGGCCAAATCGAGCAACCTCTAGGATCCGAAGTGGAAGAACTGCTGAATGGCCTCTATCTGTCTGTATGTCTTGTATGTCAAAAACGCCATTGAATGTTTGGCGTGTATATGTACATTGTGATCAGCCCTGAGTCCCCTTCAGGGTAAGAAGGGTGGATTATAAATACTGTAAATAAATAAATAAATAAATAAATACACCTATCTGGGAGAAAGATTTCAGCACTTTGGATTGTGTTTAACATAAGGAGGAATCAAGCCTACTCCTGACATGGGAAACACTGGCTAGCTCTGAACAGGTGAAAACCATTCTTGAATAAATATCTACCTCCATTGAAAAATCTACCCATGAATACCCTGTTTTGGGGTTCTGGATCATTGATTAACGAAACGACATCAAGAAGAGAGATCTGCCTCTCTGACATCATTCTGCATGTTTGGAGTGTGATTATTTGAACAGGAGGACTTACTCTATGCACAGCAGCTTTTGAAAGCTGGAAAAGCAGGCTGTTCTTATCTAATGATATAGGTGATGGTGAAGGCCTTGTTTATTTGATCTGTATGTTACAGAATTTCTGCATGAGGCTAAATTCTGCTAATGTATGTGTTAGAAACATTGTTTGTTTCCTTCAGTTCCCTTTTTAAAACTCTCACACATGAACATGCTTGTCAGCTTTTAACAGGATCTTCCATCATGATTGTTTTTTTTTTCTTAACAGGCATTGCTTCTGCAGTGGTTTAGCCTGTCATAAAAATCACCGAAGAAGGGAAGAAATAAGTATTTTAATGGCAAGATGGAAAATGCTATGTTTTTTTCTCTCTCTTTCCCTCCAGCTGACCCCCCCCCCCCCCAGCCTTCCCTCCCTCAGTGTAGATTTTAGATGTTACTTGTAACTTAACTAGCTTCTTGGGAAATCTGTCACATTCTAAAACTACCCGAGTCATGAAATGCAAAAATGACTCGTTGCGTTATATAACTGTTCTCAGCCTAAGTCATCTGAAGATTCAGAGTGAAAACAGATTGACAGCAGTCCCCTAAATCTTAATCCTATCAGGAAATAAGATGGTGATGTTTATAGAAAACTGCTATAAGATTATTGCCAGGTGCTGTTTTATGTCTGTTATTTTCTGGGAGAGCCAGGATCATTCTCTAAAGCCTTTGCAAAAGCAGGGATGAATGCTATTACTTGGGGACTATTCCCCATTCATGGGGGCAGCACAGTAGCACATCAAACCAGGGATGGAGAGGGAACACAGAGAATCAGTGATAGGGTACAATGCCTACAATTTTATTATTAAAATTCATACTAATCTTTGATTAGATGCACTGTCCCATTGACAGGGAAGTCACAAGCCTCAACTGCCACCAGGAGATGGGTCAATGGATGGAAGTCCCTCCTATCAGCTGAGAATGGGGCCCCAGATCAGTCTATGACCCAGGAAGCTGCTTGGAGACCCCGCCATCAAGGTCCTTCGAAGGATCCAATAAGCTTCCCCCATTTAATCTTAAATGGGTGCAGTCTAATGCTTATTACAATGTACATGGCAATACTGAAATGAGAAACCATATGTGCAGTGAAATAAAGACAAACAGATGGTGCCAGTTATACATATACATGAAAAAGACAAATTTCCAGCCTCAAAAAAAACCAGAAACTAACATAGGTCCAAACAATGGTAGGAACGATAGCGGGGTGGGAATGGTTTGGAGAAGTTCATTTCAATGACAGAGCAATGTAGCAAGTCCAACTGTATCTAAAACGCAGGGACCATATTAAGAAATACTCTACAGTGACCACTCTACGTTGTGTCCTGCCCTCTAAACCAACTGATGCTGCTGATTGTCCTGTTGGGGGCGAGGAGAAGACCTAGCATATTGTGTAGCCTAACAGTTCCAGATAGGCCCACCATGACTTTACTATCCTCTTCCTTTTTGCTATACCTCCTAGAGACATGAACAGGGTGCCTAGCAAGCAGGCTATCTGAGTTTTACTCAGGATGTTATAAAGAAAGGACTCTGGGTCAATGCTGTTGGCACTGTATCATTTTTGGAGCTAGACTTCTACTCTAATTTATATAACTTGTCTAAAAAAGCATCTTAAAAAAGAAAAATAGAAAAGCCATGTTACAGCTGTTTAAAAAAGCCATGTTACAGCTCTTTTGTATGAGACACAGTGCAAACCATTTGGGAAATTTCCCAAACAGCTAGATGTGTTAAATGCATTTGAATTACAAGAACATGTTGTACTGGGTGATAGAAAAAGTGCTCTTCCATAATACTGTGAGTGTTAGTACTAGACACTGCAATTAATGGAGCTTAATCGTATTTCAAAAATTAATTGATCATTCACTTGGAACACTATAGAAACAGTGGGGAAATGTGTTACATATTAGATTGAGTTCTTTCCTTCCTTGTGTTTGAATGGCCATTTTCTGTGAACATTCAAAGAAGCACACTGTGTGTGCACAGTTTTAGAGATTTGTTAGTACGGAAGAAGAAATTTAAGCTAAGAATGACACATATTGTTCAAGTTCGATTTTGCCACAAAACCTGCAATTTTAAAGTCTAACTCCTAATAACTTTTGAATCTTACTGGCTTGCATAGCTATATTTTAACAAAATAACTACTTGTATATAATAATGTATAAATGAATTTGGAGACAAAATTTGTAGAAAATGAGGTTAAGGAGGACAGATTTTGTGTGCACATCACATAAGAAATCAAATTAGTTCATGGCACTAAATCATCCCATCTTCTGTATTAATTTGGCACTATTTCTGCTTTCTCTGTAGCTTTATGAAACATCATGTTAGCAGCATCCTTCACATATTAACCTTTTCTTGGTCAGTTCTAGTAAGCAGGTCAGCAAACAGATGGTACCTAAACAGTTCTAAACATGTTGATGGCCATAAGGAGGGCTTCAACATATCAGGCAACCACAGCAGGAAAATCTAAAATGTCAACAAATACCTGGAGAGCATAATTCTCCTAGTATGTCATCTTCTTCTATCTAGTAAAAAGATAGTTCCAATTTGACAGAGAATGATTGAGGTTGCAATCCCATATGTACTTTCTTGGAAGCGAGCTGCACAGAATTTTCACTGAACTCAATGAGCTTTTCTTTTGAGTCACAATGTATAGAATTACATGGTAAAGTTGCAGGACCTAAGAATAACCAATTTCCCCTCCAGTTCTCTTTGAGATGAAAGAATATTACTGACAACTTTGAAATGACAAAATATATGTGAGGCAAATAAAATCCTTATATATGCTAAAAAAAGCAAATTCATTTGATATATCACTCTCCAAATATACATATACAATACAACCTGCTTATTGAAAGATTTAATAAGTCTTCCGATGCTATTCTATGGTATGCTTCCATTCCAAGTATATCATGGAATAGCACTGGAGAAACTATAGCAGCTCACAAACAGGGGTGTTTGTGGGCCAATCTAGATCAATAGTATGCTTCTGGCTCAGGAATAGTCAGAATACAAGGGTTGCTATTATCCGCATTTCGAGGTATTCATGAGTACTGGCTTCTTTATGTAAAAATATGGGCAACATATTTGTTCAGAAATCCCATTAAGTAAAATTCAGATCCTAGTGGGTGTGAATAGAACTATAGCTTTAGGATAACAATTGACAAATCACACACTATAACACTGGGCTTTATAGCAAGCGTTTATGAAGTAAATACCTAGCTACTAGTGGCTGAAGAGGCAATATAACACTGAATTCGACTATCACAAGTGGCTTTATATACATTAAATTATATAAATTTATATATAAATTCCTGTTCTGGGATGTACATTTTCACTTGTTTCATTCACTTTCACCAGCAAACTGAAGTCCTTGACCAGTAGGTATTTTTATAGCCACTGTGTGATTCGTGAAACAGGAAGGATTCACCTTTTTCTGCTGTTTCCTGAACCCCTAGGTATAAGCTTCTGTCTAGCGCCCTTTCTCATTTTGCATTTCATTGACTTCTCCTTTCAAAAAACTGTCTTATTTTTCCAAATGCTTTTAAACCAGTTGCTTCCAATGCAAACCTAAGCTGTGGCCTTGCAGGTGGCGATAACATTCTTTCATCCTTGCCTCGCCTATGAGCTCTGAAAAGAATTTAAACTGTGGGAAGAGCTACACTGTCCTGCTGCCAAGATGCAGAGCCTGTGAGGTAAAAAGCAATGCTGAATTGAAATCATTATGCAATTACAAGTTGTTTGGGGCTAATAAGAGGGCAGTTTCTGATGAAGCCGATAATATGAAGCCCAGAATCTGGGCACATAATTGGCCTCTGCACTCCTAATGTATCAGCCTCACTGTTTTACACAAAAATGGCTCCTAAGATTTGAAAGAAGCAGTTGGAGCCAGCAAACAATGCCAGTGAGAACCAAGGTTAGCTATAGGTACTTTGCTGCCTGATATTATTTGGCCACGCGTGCCCCTATTTCCCCTATGAAATGTTGGGGGGACTCTGGGAAAGGACTGAAGGTCCATGGTACAATATCCGTTTTGCCTGTAGAAGGACGCAGTACAGCAAATGATTTGCCTATGCACAGTCCTGAGTTTAATGTCCATCATCTGCATTTAAGACCCTTATATCACTATTGTTCCAATTATTTGGCATGTCCTGTGGAATCCTGGGATTAGCAGTCTAGGGAGGCACATTTAAATTTCTTGGCCAAACAGTTCTTTTATGTCACCAAACTACAAACCCAAGAATTCCATATTAAGTTGCCATGACAGTTAAAACAGAGACATAGTGGGTTGTTGTAAGTTTTTCGGGCTGTATGGCCATGTTCTAGAAGCATTCTCTCTTGACATTTTGTCTGCATCTGTGGCAGGCATCCTCAGAGGTTGTGAGGTCCTCAGACGTCACAACCTCAGAGTATGCCTGGCACAGATGCAGGCAAAATGTCAGGAGAGAATGTTTCTAGAACATGGCCATACAGCCCGAAAAACCTACAACAACCCAGTGATTCCGGCAATGAAAGACTTCCACAATACATAGAGACATCGTGCTATAATTTTGCCATGTGCAAGGGCCCACCAACCACTTAACAAAAGATGGAGGAAAGATCTTTTCCTGACCGCCCCACTCCAGCACTCAGGACTTTATCACAACAGCCAGTTGCCTCAACACAATCATAATCTTTAAGCAAAAGCATCGAATGCTTGCCTTTTTGTATGTATAAACTGCTCTGAGTCCCTTCGAGGAGAGAGAGGGGTCTAGAATTAAAGATGATGATGATTATGATGATTATGATGATGATGATGATTGATTGATTTGTAGCATTTAAAGTAGGATAGGGATGATGCAACAAGTAGGAGGAAGACAGAGAAACTAGAACATTTTAAAAGCAGCTGAGGTCCTTTCCACACAGCCATATAAACTAAAATATCAAGGCAGATAATCCGCAACATCTACTTTAAGTGGATAATCTGAGTCCACACTGCCGTATAATCCAGTTCAATGTGGATTTTATACAGCTGTGTGGAAGGGACCTGAGAAAGTGAGACACCAAAGGATTAACTGGGGAGTGTGGATTCATATAATCCAGTTTAAAGCAGAAAACCTGGGATCAGATCCTGGGATACAGGATCTGATCAGACAGACCCAGGGCCTGTCTGGAAGGGCCCTGGGTCTGTCTCTGGCAAACCAGGACACTTGAAAAGTATGGCACAATGCTATTTTCTATATTCTGGTCACATTCTGAATAGCAAGAAGTGCGCAGAGCCTATTTTTTAAATTCTTATTCCAGATTTACATGGAATGTAAAGTCAATGTCGTCAAGCTCTCAGACTTCTACAAACAACCGCCCACAGTATATGTAGCATGGGTAAAAGCAGGTCTAATGTATTTATTCTATATTTCTCCATTTTGCTTTTCCTTTATGCCAAAACCCATGAGTAGGCGTCATATAAGATAGATCTTGCTAATTTAAAAACAGAAAAAAGCTAGTGAACAGGAGGTGATAAATGCTGCTCTGCCTACTCAGGTTCTGTCACATAAGATGTCAAGTTCTGTATTTTTATTTTATTTTGTGCTAGTTCACAAAAGCAAGCGGTTTTGCTGCACATTATCCCACCTTTGCTAAAGCAATTTTTTTTCACAGTCTGCGGCAAAAACGCCTCTGCTCATTGTTTCTGTCTAAGAATTGGTTTTAATAATAACAGTTATGGTAATAGGAACAATAATGTTCCAGGTATTTCCTAATGCCATGGAAGATAGACTTTGGGGGGGGGGCACTAATACATGCATCCCAAATAGCTCAATAATTTACACAGAGAAACTGAAAGAAAGAAAGAAACAGAAAATGTAAAAGACAGAGACCACGACAATTAGTAGCAGTGAATTCCAAGACAAAATATCCCTAGTTCCTTTCACAGGTAGTCAAAATGGCAGCCTCCTGTTAATAGAAATATAACAATAACTCAGTAATTGCCCGTAAGATAACTATACTGGAAATTTTTCATTGTTATCTCAACCTCTGGGTCAAGAAAATCCAATGCAGGTTTACCCTTTGGGAAATCAAATCATGGTTTTAGAAAACCAAGATCAATCTAAGCAGTTTATTCTAAAGACAAGCCATTTCTGACTTATAGTGACCTTAAGGCTATCATGCATTTTCGTGGCACAATTTGTTCTTCTTTCTTTTCTGCCTCTCTCAGTAACTGCAACGAATTTCTCCTCTCGATCTTATCATGCCCATTATGCACTTGGGCATTCAGATATACCCTAAAAACCTAGCAAAAGAGTGGGAGATGTTATAAAACTTTCATGATACCACTATGAGGATCCTGCTGGTGAACATGTTCATACTATAACCCAAGACTTGAAAGATGCAGCAAGTGGAAGGAATATGACATCCCACTATGAACTGAGCCATGGGAAAACTTGAATGGGAAGCATAAGGGTGACCAAAATTTGCTGCTCCCAAAGACACCAGGATTACCTTTCATCACTATTTTGAGGGCCATTTTCAAGTACTGAGTTCCACAGACGAGTAAGACAAAGGCTTTTATCTATCTAGGTCCACATAATCTTTTAGAAAATTAGAATAACCAGATATCAGAATTTATGCAGAATTATAAAGTCATGTACTTCTATTTCAAGATGCTAAAAAGCTAACAAAACCTTGCAAAAAATATCATTGCAATCTGCTCTAGATAATTTTATTCCATGAAAACAAAAATGTACTACGTTGAGGGAAGATTGGAGAAGTGGTTGTGGTCCATGTGCTGAATTGCATGTGTAGGGGGTGCATTCTAATTTATAGGGGGGCAGAGCTAGCCACTATTCAAGATGGCTGCTTCAACCCAATTCTTGTCAATCCACCAAAATTTTAAAGGAGATAAAAGAATTGAAATAACAAGCACACTATTTCACAATTGCTAAAATTGCCTCTGGGTAAAAGGTTATCTCATTGCATCACCAGAATGGAATTTAACAGACTTTTTCTTACATTATCGCTGTCTGACTCCCTTCTGGTCAAGGTTTACCATGACATTAATCAACTTGTAGCCCAGTTCAAACAGAAGCACTAGACACATTGTTTTTGTTTTGTCATTGTTTTGTTTTGGGTAACCAAGTGGGGGAGCCTGAATCCTCCCCAGAATTCTGGCTTTCCCATGACTTAGGGGCAGTAAAGAGGGTTGGGCTGGTTTCCAACTGTCCAAGCTGCAGCTATTCTGGGGACATGGGGTTGGCAGTCCCCTGCTTCTTGGGTCACAGCAATCCCTGGTGACAAAATAGCACCTAGTTTTTATCCATCACTTTCCTTGACTTTGGACAGAGCAATGGGGAGCACTGGGGAGTGAATGGAGGAGAGAAAGGTGGCATTTCCTCTCTCCCCCCCCCCCCCAGGTGCCCTGTCACTGCAACTAACATCAGAGAGAGAGATGGAGAAAAAGTGGGTACCATGTCGAGGCCAAGGATTGCTGCAACACAGGAGGCAGGGGGACAGTTAGCAGGGACACTCAGTGGCACTGAACAATGTTCAATATGGCTGGGCAGTGCAGACTCTCTTCCATCTCTGCAATGGCTGGGGATGTCCCTGTGAGTACTCCAGTCATGCTCAATCTGGCATCTGGTGCATAAAATCAGGCCTGATTTCAAGGTCAGTATAAATGCGGCCTATGCTTTGATGGTCTTTTGTCCCCCCGTTATGCTGGGATGGGATGGTTAATATATTTTTGACCACATGATTGTTAAACCAAAATGAAGATGTCCAGCAAATAGAAAAAAATTTGGGAAAGCTAAATACCCAATCCAGGGTAAGGTGAGTATGAATTACGTATTTTGTGACAAGCTAGCCTCAAGATGAGAACTATAAATAGTACAGTACAGACAATTAGCACAAGGTATTGTCGAAGGCTTTCATGGCCGGAATCACTGGGCTGTTGTAGTTTTTTTCGGGCTATATGGCCATGTTCTAGAGGCATTCTCTCCTGACGTTTTGCCTGCATCTATGGCAAGCATCCTCAGAGGTAGTGAGGTCACATCCTGACCTCCCTACCTCTGAGGATGCTTGCCATAGATGCAGGCAAAACGTCAGGAGAGCATGCCCCTAGAACATGGCCATATAGCCCAAGAAAACCTACAACAACCTAATTAGCACAAGATTCATTGCAATATGGTACAACTTTATTGAATAAGTCAACAAAGATTCATACTATTCAAAATCATCAAGAGAACAAATATACTTTTGGAAAGATGCCCCACAATTCAAACAGCATCTAGATAAAATATGTCATCTCTGTGATAGACTCATTCTACAAACTCATCACATTTGCAGTGGCAGCCAGCAGTGGCACTCCTCTTCTCCATGAAGTGTGGGAATTCTGGGGATCCACGCCTCATCTCACCCACCAGAAGGCCAATCACATGGGGGGAACCGTAGATCATGCATGGTGCACATGGCTTCCCCCCTTACATTTGGCAACACAGGAAGCCTCCCGTGTTGCCTGTGCAGCGGTAGCATGCCAGTTCTGCCCCTCTGCACCCACAGAGTCAGCACGATGTTGTGTGAATGGAGCCAGCCAGCTCTGAGGGTGATCAGGGCTAGATTGGCATTTGCCACCAAATCTAGTCCTGTCTCATGAGGTCGATAGTCCAGTTACCTGCAAGGACAATACCTAGTGAACAGAAAAAGATAAGACATTCAAGAACCAAAATTACTGTACTTATTTTCAACATGAATGCAAACAGTTTTGTTTAAATTTTTAAAATGACTCTACCAATCTTTCTTTCACTTCTATCCCTGCCTCCTCTCACCCCCTTTTGTTCAGTTTTCCATGTGTGTTTTTTAGTTGTATGGTTGCTGAACTTTATATGCATCAAGATAATGTGAAAACAATTAAAATAGCACAGGATGAGATTCAAACAGAGTAAGCAAAGGCAGATGTAATTCTTTCCCATTTGAATACTTCCTCACCCTTTGAGCAAAGCACAGCTCAGCTATGTTCATGTTTATTGAGGGATAATAAACTGCAACACAACACCTTCATGGGCAGCAGCCCAAAACTTAGTTCCATGTGTGAACTTCCTAGCATTCTTATTCTTTTGGTTTGATCAATAAAGGAAAGAATGTAAGAAGCTTTACACCCAGATAGGGAGAGATTAATGGGTATCGGATTTGATGAACCCCAAAGTTTGACTTTCTATTATGATTTGGGAGGAAAAACTTGGGAAAAGACATCCTTGCAAGCTTACTAATGACCTCATCAGATGGGGTGATTTTCAGCAGCATATGCCGGATCCTCTACAGTTTTGCAATGGAGCCCACTGGCTCCCATCCCACAACATAGAACTGCTTCCAGCTCCATCTCAAAAATATAGAACATCCAGCATATGTCACCATGGTGG
The DNA here is from genome assembly GCF_037176765.1 of Anolis sagrei. Lineage (NCBI taxonomy): Eukaryota > Metazoa > Chordata > Lepidosauria > Squamata > Anolidae > Anolis > Anolis sagrei. Next base: position 88,257,091 of record NC_090023.1, read on the forward strand.
CAACATGGGAGGCTTCCCGTGTTCAATTTGAATCAATGGGGGTAAGCCATGTAGGGCGGAAGCTGGGTGATGAGGAGCATTCCCTCTACCAGGCACTGCTGGATTCACCACAATGTGTGGCAATTTCAGTGGCCCATATGATGAGATTGTAAGTTTTTTTGTAGGCTAGTTCTTTAAAATTAGCTGAGAGTCCAATAGGAATGATTAGATATTTATATTAAACAGAGTGTAGGATAATCAGTGCAATATGAGCTTGGTGTACAAAACAGGAGAAAGTTTAAAAAGCAAAAATTCTATTTATTGTTTCAAGAAATCCACTTGAGATAGAAATGCTCTCTGTCACTTCCAGGAGTCAGTTGGGTGACTTCCAGGATAGGAAGTGCAGCAATCTCTTCCAAGTTTTATCCCAGACTTTTAAGAAGTTCCCCCACTTTAAGCTTGCTTCCAAAACATATTCTGTGCCTTGGGTAGCTTCTGTCTATCTGTCAGTCGCCCTTTCTTCCAAAGTTATTGCACATAACTGAGACTATATCAGATGTCATGCGGATGGTACCATGTTGAAATCTCAGTTAAAATTTAAACACCAGCAGCATTCGTTTCAAAGCATTATGATGTTTTATGCTTATAACACCTTATTATCAGTTATTTGCATTACACCATGCAGCCACCAGTATGAAAGCTGCATACTAACAAACCTTTCTCAAAGAGGGGTGAAAGGCAATCTAATAAAGCTTTTGCAAGCTACCTGGTGGCCAAGCATAGCAAAGCCTTTTATTAAATGCAAATTATGAACAGAAAAGACAAAATAGTAGAAATACGTTACAATACAAGAACTGGAGTTGCCCTGTTTTATTTTAAGAAAAATACATCTGAAATCTGCCAAAGTTAGAGGCATATGGTTGAAAATGGCTATTTATATAACATTGTGTACATATGCCATTAATGCAACAGAACTTTGATACTTTATTCAATAGAAACAAATATTAAGTTAATAATAGAGGATGAATTGGTGCAGTGCTTTGATATTCAGTACCAATGTGTTGCACAATCCTATGCATGTTAACCAAACAGGCGTAATATAATTCTTAGGCTTGATCTGCACTGTCATAAAATGCAGTTTGATTCTGCATTATATGATCAGTATAGACTCATATAATGCAGTTTAACTGCATTGAACCACATTATATGGGGAGCCATCTACACTGCCATAAAATCCCATTTCTGATCAAGATTAACTACTTTGGACTGGATTATATGGAAATCTGGATCAGCAATGGCTCCCAAAGTGACCAATTTAAGGTAGAATCAGGTGTCAAACAGGGATGTGTTATTGCCCCAACTTTATTTTCCATCTTCATCGCTATGATACTTCACCTTGTTGATGGGAAGCTTCCCACCGGAGTGGAAATCATCTATCGGACAGATGGCAAGCTATTTAACCTCAGCAGACTGAAAACCAAACAACAACATTTATTATAGAACTCCAGTATGCTGATGACAACATCATCTGTGCACATTCAGAAGAAGACCTACAAGCCACTATAAACACCTTCGCAGAAGCATACGAGAAGCTCGGCCTGTCATTAAACATCGAGAAAACCAAAGTGCTCTTCCAGCAGTCACCAGCCAATCCCTGTCAAATGCCAGAAATACAGCTTAATGGTGTAAAATTAGAAAATGTTGACCATTTTCACTACCATGGCAGCCACCTCTCCAAAAAGGCACTAGGAACCAATATTCAACGGAGTACACAAATACCAGTGGATTACATATCTTGTATCTGTTACACAAATGTATTTTCTACCTGCTCCAGCAAGATGTACTGCAAAGAAGCAGCCTATCCAATGAGAGAGAGAGTCAGCATTACAAGGTTGAGATTCACCACATATCATGGCAAAATTGTGAGGTCCCAGCAAGAGGCATGGAGAACCAGTCACCCCACACCTCACATCGCCTGATTTACCACTGGCCCCATCCCATGGGGAATAGCATCTGCCACCCAGCTTCCCCTCATTGTTGCAAAAGCAACACAGGAAGCCTCCCATGTTGTAGTGGCAGTGGCATATGCTGCTTACTCTCCACTTTTGCCACAGAGCCCTGCCGGAAATAGTTGCACTTCATGTAATGGATTAAGTGGCAAAAGTGGAGAACAAATAGTATATGATGGGCAAATCGGCCCATATGATGAGGTTGTATGGCTGGATCTACATTGCCATATAATCCAGTTTCTGAATTCAGGTTATCCGTTTTGAACTGGATTGTATGAGTCTACACTGCCATATAATCCAGTTCAAAGCAGATAGTCTGGATTCAGGAACTGGATTGTATGGCAGTGTAGATGAGGCCTAAGATTCCAATTCTACTTGAGAGTAAGGCTATAAGAGCTTAATCAAACCTCCTTTTAAGGAAATTTGTACAGGCTTATGTTGTCCATACAGGATTGTTTTTAAGAAGGATTAGTAAAACAAAGAACATAAGAACCATTGTTCCATCATCTTGGAACAATGGCTAGTTTTCAATTATGGTAACAGTTGTCTCATATGTCAAGATCATACTGGATACAGAAATTTAATAATGGAGCTATTTAATTATATGTGAGATCTCAAATACTAATTATGTCAGTTATTATGGACTGGCAGGGTTTCTTTTAATTATAAATTTTGTACCGTATGAATAATATTTTTGGGATAATTAGAAGTATCTAACATTTTTGTCACAAAGAAGAGACACATGCAGGAGAGTTCAGATACTGTTATTTAGATCTGATACCATTATTAATTTTCTTTTTTTTTGTTGAAATTAATATGGAAATCAAGGAAAACTCATCTGGTACATCACATGCATACACACACATAAGCGCATTTTGTGAATTTCGCATTAAGGCTATAATCTCCTGAAACTGTCATTGAGTTGGCATCTACACTGAGGAATTAATGCAGTCTGTGACCACATTAACTGCTATGACTTAATGCTATGAATTCATGGGAGTTGTAGTTTTACAAGATCTTTAGTCTTCTCTGCCAAGGAATGCTGGTACCTCAAAAGACTATAACTCCCATTATTGGACCAAGTTTCAGGCATGGAGAACATCTCCACTAACTGCTTATGTTGATGTAGTTATGGATCAGCCTCATAGCATGCTATATACTGCACAGGGTGATCTGGGGTAACATGAGGAAAGGCCACCTTAATCAGCCTTGCCCTGGGTTAAACTAGTTCAGGTAAAAGCCTGAATCCTGTCCCAGGATTCAGTCTTCCTCCCAAATTAGGGCCTGTGAGAACAGATGGGCTGGTTGCTGCAACTGTCCTGCCATCCTGTGTTCTCCAGACTTGGATAGCTTGGGGAAGACAGGGGATAGCAGTCCTCTGTCCCGCCCACTCCATCACCCCTCACACATACACACCCCTCTCATGTCATGGCGGTCCCTGTCCATAACACAACATTTGCCTCATTCCTGGCATTTGCACAAATATCAACCAGAACAACCAGATGCTGAGAGAGAAGTGAGGGAGGATCAAGGGGAGACCTTTCTCCTTTCCCTTTCCCTTCTCCCTAAGTGTGCCATCTCTTTGGATGATATCAGAGCAAGCACCAGGAACAAGATAGGTGCTGTATCATAGCAGGGTGGAGGACACTGAGGCTGGCTGCTCAATAAAGTCAATCCATATTTGGCACAGACAGTAGGGACACGCTCCCATCTCCAGTGCAGCTGAGGGATCCCTGTGTGGACTCCAATTGGAATCTGTCATCCGAATTATGGGCCAATGCAGAAGGGCTCATAGATAATGTGAAGTATATAAATAAGGAGCACACAAACAAAAGAAAAAATATTGTTGAAACAATGTCGCACACTGTTGAAACCTTCCTGTTAACAAAGGCTAGTAGACGGAGTCAAACAACCATCTGCAATATGCACAAAAATGTTTCACTCTGCTATCTTGGTGGCTCCTTATATTTGGCTGCTTTGTACAAAATTGCTGGATCTTAGACATGAGGTAGTTCCCAATATTCTTCTCCATCATCCTTGTCTAAGTAAAACACTTGTATTTTATGTATGAATTCAGTGTGCCCACCTGGACACATATGCAGGGTGATTTCTTTGTTTGAACCACTGTTCATATGACAAATCTGAAGACAGTTTCATCTGATAAATGTAGCACAGCATCTCCATAATATAAATGGAATATAAAATTTGCTTTATAGCTTGACAGACAAAATATTAAGTCTTTCCTTTTGGCTAAAGGAGACATCAATTTTCTTTCTGCTGAGAAAAAGGAGCAGTTTTAACCTTAACTGTAGGGATGCCTGACATCTGCCAGCCCTCAGTCCACCAACACACTGTGCTCTTTTCCCATGGAGATCCTGTTTCCTGCCTTTAGGAGCAGACCTTCACAGGCAGGTCTTGGAAGAGAGGTACAGAGTCATGGCAGGCAGAAACAGATGGTGCACCTATGTTCTCACAGAATGAATTGATGAAGAGACCTATTTACATTATGCTTCAGAAAGCATAATTATGTATTTTATCTGTATTGTTGTGTTAAATGTTTTGCCTGTTATGCTATACAAATCCAAAGCTTCATTGCAGAATCACTAAACTTGATGTGTTAATTTAGTGGGGTGAAAATAAAGACCAAGGTTGTATCTGCACTTCCATTTGACACCAGATGAAGTGCCATAACTGAATGCTATGGAATTCTGTGATTTGTAGTTTTGTGAGATAGGCTTACTTCTCTGTTAGAAAGTGCTTGGGCCACAACAGACTATAAATCCCATGATTCCATGGGAAGAAGCCATAACAGTTAAAGTGGTGTCAAACTGCTATAATTCTGCAGTGTGTATGGTTTCCAAACTAAAGTTTGGGACCCATTCTGTCAGCTACTGTAAATCCTCCACAAAAAGTACTTCCGATTTCTGCTGGGATTTTACTTGTTGTTTTTGGAGTGGTTCCTGTTGTTGTTGTTGTTTTTAAGAGGGGATTGTATGTTGAATGCACATCTATGAACCAATTTTGACTGAACTTGATATTTATTATTTAAATTGTCATCCGAATGATTTTCAAACTAATTTGGAACTAATTTGCAAGCTTTGGCTTTTTTCCAGAAAATATCCAAGTGGAGTTGCTGTTCTTCTTCTTTACTTGGAAATGGATGACAAACAAACAGTAGTGCCACATTAAGTAACTTTGCCCCCACATTAACCAAGATAATTTCAATTAAGCATGTAGCCAACATAGAGCTCATTTGGCAGCCCTTTGCACTCAATAGTCAATGTAGATGACTGTCAATGTCTTTCTAAGATGTCTACCAGGGATGAAAAAAAATATTTAAAATATTTGAAAAATTGTAGAAAAAAACATGTTTTTGAAATATTCAGAAACCCCGATGAGACAGATTCTGGGCTGCCAACAATATTTGCAGTTTGGCACTTATTCTGCACAAAATTCACACATAGTTGTTTTGTGCAGAAAACAGTACTTTCTGGAAAGAAAATCTTTCTATATGAAAATATGATTTCTATCATAGAAAAAGCTTTATATCATACAGAAAAAGCTATAACTGGAGCACTTTCCTATATAAAATTTTCATGTGTGTGATCTGTATAGAAAAAAGTCACTAGCTACCAGAGGCTTTAATACCCATTGGATGCATAAATCCTTATGCTTCATCTTTCTTCATTTACTAAATGTGTGCACCATCTTTCTTCCAGGGCATTCCAGAAATAATACTAAAATAGTACACACACACACACAAGTTAAAGAACTCAAAATAACAAAATTAAACAATGATCTCTGGTCATTGGTGATCTTCTCAGGTGATCATGTTCTGAGATGATGGATTATGTCTTGTGCCCTGCCTCCAGTCAAACAGATTTTTAAGAAGGCTTAATGGAAAACAAATGTGTCAATTCCAACTCAACAGAATAAGGCTGCAATTGCATTCATGGATAAGTAGGTACCAAATTGAGTAACCTACTGAATGTGTGGGGTCTTACATAAGTGTTCACAATTGAGATTTTGGCCCCATCTACACTGCCATATAATGCAGTTCGAAACTGCATTGTATAGCAGTGTAGATTGGGGCCAAATGTTCAGTTTAGTCACAACTACCAATGGAAATCAGACCACGTTAAGACAATATCACCAGAAATCAGATGTTTTAAAAGATGACAGAACAACAACATGGAAAACATTGGAATACAATGGTTTTGCAGCAGCACTATCTGCAAATATGTTGATTGTAGAGAAAATAGCTAATGTATAGAAACATCCTTAAGCAGAAGACCAGACTCCAAATCTTCAACAACAACAAAACTACAAGAGTACAAAGAACTTTAGTTAAAGTATTGTGCAGACTTCCTTTATATTTTTAATATTCTTACATCAGTGTTGCTATGCTGAAAGCAAGATAATATCAATTCAATTAACTAGATAGGAGTTGCTAAAGAAAGACCCAAAATACAATTTAGATTTAAAAAATACTTTGCTAGTCAGGAGATCACGAATTTCTCCTAGGTATATTTAGGTGGAAATAAATGGGTTCTGTGTATAATGGGTGCACAAGCCCTCTTGCTCCAGGTCTAATGACAAAAGTGTTCATTTCAAAGTAATAGTTCTCTCTTGACAGAAATCCGAAGCAAATTTTAAACAAAATCCAAATTTTCAGCTCTGTCAATAACATTAGCTAAAATTAGACCACAGATACTTTTCAATGTGCGATTTAATTTTCAAGGGATTCTAGCAGGTTTATAAAAGGATATTATTTAGGAAAATAGTTTTAAAAGTATTTTCTTCCAGTTATAAAGAAGTTAGATTTATTGTTTTTCTCATTCATAGCTCTACTATTTTATTGATCGGAAGTTGCCTTGAGCTTATAATACCAAGGACAAGCACACTCTGAGCACCAGCAAAAGCCAAAGGAACAGTGGTTAGTAAGAAGCTGCATTCCCATTCCCCAAGAAGACTTCTCATAGAAAAGGCTAACCTATTACCAGCCAAAGGGCAGAGAAAGAATGGCTATAGGAAATGTGTTCTTCCACTCTTCCTGACTAGAATGTTCCATGAATGTCAGAAGTGTAATCAAACCACTGCCACTAGCCAAAGGACCACAGACCACTATATGGTTGTGCCATGTTTAAGAACAGAACACCAGCTAGAAAAATCAATCTGTTCTGTTTGCAAATTCATCCATTTATTTTAGAATCATAGAATTGGAAGAGATCTCAATGGTCATCCACTCTAACGTCTTCTACTATGCATTAATGCACAATCAAAGCACTCCTCACCGATAGCCACTCAGCCTCTGTTTTAAAACTTCCAAAAAAGAAGGCTCCAGCATGCTTCAAGGAAGCATATTCCACTGTCAAACAGCTCTTATCATCAGGTAGGCCTTCCTAATAATCAGATGAAATCTCTTTTTCTGCAGATTGATTTGACTTGTTGCTCTGTGTTCTGGTCTCTTCAATGTGACATCCTTTCAATATTTAAACATGGTTACCACGTCACCTCTTAACCTTCTCTTCTCCAAACTAAACAAGCATACCTAGCTCCTTAAGTCGTTCATGATAGGACTTGGCTTCCAGATCTTTAATAAGTTTGGTTTGCCTCCACTGGACATGTTCCAGTAAAAGTTGTCAATATATTTCCTGATCTGTGGTACCCAGATTTGGACACAGTATGCCAGGTAAGATCCAGCTGTTCCAAGTTGACCTTGAGAAATTGCTGGTTTTTTCCCCATAGTCTCTCTTTCAAATTCCCATTCCTTGAAAAAGAAGTAGAACGTCAGCCCCACCATTAGAAAGATATGGTTGCCTTAGGTGACAAAGGAGAGCATTGGGTGGGAGAGTTATATACTATATAGACTGCCTTGATATACCTCAGCCAGCTTGCTACCTTCTGATGTGAGAGCATATTGTCCCATCCCAGTCCAGTTGGATTTTTTTTACAAATATCTTGGGCTGGCCCTGCTTCTATTTCTTGTTTTGTTTGCTGTTAATTTGTAAGCCCGGGCACAAGCATGTGTATCAATTTTGTAGTGATATATTTTGTGAAGTAAGCCTGTAACATAAAAACACTTTTTCAAAGTGAAAAGTGTTTCTTTCCCATAGTGTAGTGTTGTTTTTGTTTGTTGGAAGTATCATTACCAAAGTATAGCTTTCACCAGAGGCTCTTGTTACCTAAGGAATATGGTACATGACACCAACTATAGATAACATAATTAAGAACTTTGTGTCACAGATAGGCATTGACCTGTTTCAGTTTTAGGAAACACAACAATGGCATATTAGCTCCCACAAGCGTTTTCTTTGTTTAACGTAAGTCATTTCTCCTTGTGCCTGATCTGGAAGCCATGGTCCCTTTCATATTACACAATCATAGCACTGTCTCAGCTGGATCCAGTGTAATCCTGAGATTTGTACAGTGTGTTGCAAAAAGATGAAACCAATTTGAAATCATTATATCTCTGCGACCACAGACCACCCATGAATGAAACTTTCCATTTGAAAAGCTGGACATATAGTTATTAATTGTAGTATTTATGTCCTGCTCCTTTTTTCCCAAAAAGACTCAAAGTGGTCAACACTAAAATCATACAATATATAATTCCCACTAGATTCCTCTGCTGGTGCAAAAACAGCACCTCACAAGGTGACAACCCTGCAACATAAGGCCTAATGAGATATTCTTTATTTGTGGAGCTATTTTTTAGATTTGTGTCTCATTCAAAATGGTTAGAAAACTTGACAACTTAATAAGTCATTAAATCATTTGTAACTTTTTGTGTAATTGCATCATATTGCTATCATGGAATATACTGGTACTGCTTTGAAATTGAGTCCATTACTTTGAAACAAATGATAGTTTGATGAGGTTCTAGAGGATTTGGGACTGAGAATTATAAATGCTCCTCTCTTAACTACAAATCCTAAGGACCCATGGGCTATCACCATAGCAGTTAACATGGAATCATACATCTAGAACTGTGTAGAATAAAAGAGTCACGGGAGACCCATGACTGAATGCTTATTGGGCTCTTGTTAAAGTGACACAGATGAATGGTTTTGCCATTTCTACTTCCATTTAAAAAGTCTATTCACTGTTCAATCAAAAAGGACAGACCACCAATTCTCATGACACTCTCCTTGCAATTCCCTTTCTCACAAGTGGCAAATAGAGGTAGCAGTTCACTGTAGTGAAGATTAGAAAAAGAGCCTCCCATCATGTAATTTATCCTTCTTTTCAATAATCCCAGCATACACCACAGTTAATTGGGTGATAGGACTGAAAGAACAGAGCTGGTGATGACTTCATTCTTTCCGAGAGCTCCTGCAATGGGAGAAAGCCCTAAGACTACTCCATATCCCATGTGCCATGGCTCCTTCAGTCCTCATTTTATCCTGAGTCTCAACCTAGATGTGTGTCTATAAATTGTTTGGCTACTATTACTCCATTAATTTTCTTAATTGATCCACACCCAACATTTCCTGAATATTCTAGGTTTTTGCTAACTTGATTAAATACTTGTTTCTACCTTGGTGATGTGCATGTGTGTCATGAATAGGTTTTGAATAACTTTAAAGCATAGGTTCTTTTATTGCAATTTCCAGTGTGAGAAGGTACATCAGATTAAAGAAAAACATTTAGACAAAGAATGACACTGGACATACAGACATACAGACATTCCATGCAACTACATTGGGTTTACAATTACATGGCTAACAAAAAAAAGGGTGGGGCGCTACATTTTACATCACCATTCACACACATTCATCCTCATGCATCCAAATATCACCACATCCTTTTCTCCCTCCTTGGGGAAACACCTACTTAGGCCAGAACCTGCTTCCCTGCAGCCTGCCAACGCACAGTTCCATAACTTCCATAACGTCGAAATTTAAAAACACTGAAATGCATCCTGTCCCTGAGCACGATGCCAAGGACCAGATCTCTGTTTTCCATACAGCAGAACCTGACTCCCTGCACAAAATCCAAGACTCCAAAAGCACACTTCTTCCTCTGCCCTTGAGAAAGAAGCCTCAAAGTGACCAGAATCATGTTTTCTGAATACACCATCTCTATCCTTCCCATGGAGCAGAGAGGTGGGTGAACCAGACTCCTCAGGTTTGTCACAATTTGAGAATTATTAGATTGAGTTCTTTAAAGAAGTATTCTGCTGATGTAGTCCCAAAGTTGTAAATTAATGATAGACGTCTTCCATCCTGGAATATCTGTTTCCTGGTCAGATTCTTCTTAATTGGTGTTAGTCTTGTGTTGACTTCCTTCTTAACATTGTAAACATTTATCTTTTCACTGTTCAGTTCTTATCACCATTTACATTTCAGTTCTTATTAGCAACTTTTAATTACAGTCTATCAAGCAGGTAGTTAGTCATTGCAGGCCTTGGTCTTTTAGTATTTGTGTCTCCAAAATTATTAACTCCATCCATACATCCTTCAATTCTTCCATTCATTCCCACACATCATATTAAATCCACATTTATCAAATTTGCAATTGATATTTCCATGGCATATGCATTTGTGTATATGTGCCTTCATGTCACCTGTCAAATTATCATGATCCCATACATTTTATAGAGTTTTCTTAAGCAAGGAATACCAGAGGTAGTTTGTCATTGCCTTCCCCTAAAATGTAGTCAGCAGCACCTGATACTTGTCCTTTTTTAATCTAATCATAATATTTAGTGTAAACTTTAATCATGATAATTGTTTTCCTTCACCAATGCCTTTATTCCGCATTTCTGAAAACCCAAACTAATCCAAGGGTTTTTCTGTTTTTTATTTACATCTTGTTTTCACAGTATGCAGGGAGGACCTACTTTAGATTTCCATGATAATTATTTAAACCTGGAAATCCTTACTAAACTATCTTAAAAGAAATTTGTATTTAAATAAATGGGAATTATAAGAATATATCTTTTACCTACACAGGAAAAATTACATATAGAAGACTTGGGAGTTGTCTTAGCTGTTTTACAAGGGCATTCTGAAAATTTCTTGTTGTCTACAGGCTGCTTATGAAAGGTGCTTTCTGGGTCGCGCATTTAGGAGCTCATTATATGTAAATACCAAGTAAGGGAACATGTTTACATTGTGTGTCACTTCACTTAAGCATTTCAAACAAGCCACACCTGCAAGCCATTTTAATTACTTCCACAAGGAAACTTGAATTAAAGCAACTCACTGGGCTTTTATGTGTGCGTGTGTGTGTGTGTGTGTGTGAGAGAGAGAGAGAGAGAGAGAGAGAGAGCGAGCATATGGTAATAAAAACTAAACAAAGAAAAGAAAAAGAAAAATATCACACGTGACGGATATATATGAGGTCTTATCTGTCTGTACCATATGCAGATTAGATTATTAATAGGATTTTATGGAGGAGGTGTGAAATGACAATCTAGGAATCTGTTAGCTTGACGGGAAAGCTTCTAACCAGTTGAGAAGAAATGTAGTCACATGTTTTGGACTGTGAATTACTAAAAGGTAATGATAGTTTAGTTGCTATATGAATGCTGTCACTGGTAGACCGTTTATTTTAGAAAATATATAGCAAAGGTTAGAAGGGAATGGTGTAGTTGGATATATTTGGAGTCAGAAACAAGAACAAGGCAACATGGAGGTGCAAACTTGGGAAATGAAGCATTATTGTTCTTTCTATCATAATTTCCCCCGTTCCATGTCTCTGGGGGCTTACATCTGCTTCAGAGCGGGTTTAAGTCCCCACAACTCCACTCAGGCTTTCCTGATGGATGGCATTGGGCTACCCAACACCCCCCCCCCCCAAAAAGCCTTAAAAATAAAGATAAACTTACCTAGTCACCATGCGGCTGCAATGTCCCTGATTTGTCCCAAATGAATTCGCTTTTACTTGAGGTGTTGTTTGGACGCCTCAGGTAAAAGCCTGACAGCACCTGCATTTTGGGCCCTGTCTGGAAGGGCCCTGAGTGTGTTTGTGTGTCTTTTAATATTATGTCTGCAACTTTAAAGCTTCATTCCAGCACTTTGTGTGTATGTGTGCATTCATTAAAATATCTATAGCTAACACTAGTAGGATTTTACAACTACCAGTAATTACTGGTCAGTTTGTAGGCATGATTCAGAAAGCTGTGTTCTACAAGACTGGAAGAATTACTTTTTGGACTAACTGTCCTAGAATATCTCATCAAGCAATAGAACCAGCCTGATCAAACTTATTGGCAGCAAACTAAGAAATCAGGCTTAGCTAAAGCATCCTGAAAGCTTACAGAAAACATTGCATTAATTCTGATTGACCCTGCTTTGCTTCTGCGTTGATAGGCCAAAGATACCCAAATTCAGAATTAGCAGGAATGAATGTGTAACTATCCAGAAGGTCAAAGATGGACAGGAGCCAATCAATTCATCAAGAAGGAAGGAGATTACAGAAGGAAACTAATTGTTCTACCGGAATACTGCACAGCATGTGGATTTCATGAAAGCAAGACTGTGACTGTAGGGACAGATGGGCTTGGCAAGTCATACCTTGAATGACATCCAGAGAAATAGGGAGGGGGAATTAACTACCCTGGATTTGGATGCATGCATGTTTATGCATGTATAGAAATGAAATAAAGGGAAATTTTGCTTCCCCCCCCCCCAAAAAAAGAAAGCTTTACAAGTTTCATTTCTCACTTTCACCTTTGCATTACTTTGTAAAAATATGTATTGCCACTTCCACTGGTGAAAGAAACAAGGTGAATGGGTTTCGTTGGAATAGATGAACCCTGAACATATATTCAGTGCCATTACTAGCACATATGCAAAGTACAGGGTTTTTCAAAATGATAATCCCAATTTCAAAGCAGTATATTTCATGATAGCAACATGTTAAAATTGCACAAAAAATTACAGATGGTTTAATGAGTTAACATGTTATCAAGTTTTACTAACCATTTTGAGCCAGAAACAAATCTAAAAAAAAAAAATACTTTGTAACTGGAGACTAGGGGCTGTTTGTGTGCTGGTGAAGAAACCTAGCAGTAATCATTTGAACCTCTGTTGCCCACTGTCATGAAACTGACCTTTTTGGCAGGAAGGCCGAAGCCTGGAAAGTCAGTAGCTGACATTTTCTGGGTTAGGCAAGAGAGCCAGAGGCAGGAGGGAGGAGTCAGCTGACTCATGATTGGTTAGGACAGTCAGGGGTGGAGTTAGGATTTAGAGGGGGAAAAAGGCTGGCTTATTTGACAAGTGAAGGGAGTTGGAGTTTAGACATCGTGGAGGAAAGAAGTATATTTTAGGGAGAGAGAGCTATAGAGATCTTAGGCAGGGAGGGAAAACTTTTGTGTGAGGCTTTAGAATTAGAGCAAGGCATAGGCAAGGGATCCTGGTTCACTGTACAGGATAGGGTCAGTGAAAGGGAAGCCTGATTTTGATCTGGGAGGCAGTTTGGGTGCTGTGCTCCAAAGACACACTGTGTCAGTGGTGATCAGTGTGGGGACAAGTAATTCACTGAGAAACAAAAGTTGAAGCCTTTAAATAAAACTGCCTGTTTATCCAGCTAAGCATTAAGAAACTGAACTGCATCAAGATTATTGTACCACTCTTATTAAGAGTTGATCTGTTTATCTAGTTCTATAATAAACCTGTTTCTTATTTCACCTTTAAATTGGTGTCTGCCTCGGTCTATGACAAACTTTACATCTCAGTCAACTCAAAGAAGATTACTCCCAGTCCAGTCAGCAAAAGTAGCGGTGGTCAAAGAAAAACAAAGAGCTTGCATATAACTTTTCCTATTTTCACATTCACACATATGGTTTTCCTCAGACCTATTCAATTGAGGTGGTGGCAGTGAACTTAACAAATACATCGGTCTACAACTACATCATAGCTGGTCACTTATTAGTTATAATACTGAGGTGGGATAAGAGAGTCTTTCCCCCTTTGATATAGTTAACCATCTTTATTTAATGTAGTGTCCAGCTGAGCGATAACCCTGTAAGCTGAAGGACAGTGGGTGTGATTGCTTGTCCCCCCTGTCCAGGTGAACGTTCATCCTTACTACACCCACCCTGTCAAGACTTTCATTTACAGGTGAGAAGACGCGCAAACCAATTGTGCAGATGTGGATGATTATGGAGGGAATTAATCTCGAGCCTCAATTGTGTATAAGAATATATTATAGAGGAGGCCAATAATTAGTTGTAAATTAAGGTAACTGCCACCAACGTGAGGTATTTGAGGTATCACCGATGAGATCTGGCTCTACAGACGCAGTTTAGATGAGATGAGACGGTTTTTAACAAAAGATAACAAGTTTATTGTGTACAAAGCGTATGGTTGCAGACTGTTAAATAACTTATAGAACTTTGAATGTCACTTGGTTTTAATATAGTCCACTCTTTCAAATAACACAGCTCGTGGCCAACTTTTACTGAGGTGAAGCTCTTTAGTAAACAATGTTTCCCACTATAACTAGCCTTCCAATTTGATCTTTCCTTGATCAAATCTCTGATCTCTAGTCCTTCCTTGACTAGGGATCCTAACAGGCTTCCTTTAGTCTTCCTTGACTAAAGAAACTGGCCAGGTTTCTCTCTTCAGCCCTTCTGGACTGAAAAACCTCCAGCTGCTCACACACACCTCTCTCCCAGGCTTTTCAAGCCTCCACACTCTGACTCACTGGCCCTTTTCCAAAGATGCCTATAACTTTTTTTGCTTGGCTCTGCCCACATCTCACTCTCCTGGGCTAGCCTGCCTGGTCTCCTTGGCAACGCTCACTGTGGATTCAAACCAAATAACTCTAGTTTTAGCTACTGTTACAAACACAAAAATATACTCTAACAGTTAAACACATACATAGTATCAATGACTTCTGCACAACAGGCAATTCATGGTTGCAGGGATTTAGTAATTTCAAATTGGCTCCATTTTTTTAAAAAAAACATCCTGTAATAACAAAGTGTCAGGAATGCTGGACATATACATATTTACCAGTGTTGCATTACACAGCCTTATTCATACAGGCAATAACGGAGGCATGCTGATGAAACTGCATAAATGCAAAGGCTGGCATCTACTGGTATCATTCCACTACTGAAAATATGTTGTTCAAAGAAATGTCTTATTCCAGAGTGCATGCAAAAAGGGATTCTGGAGCAGTTTCTAGCTATATAATCGATAATTGAACTGGCTACAGAACCAATTCCACAACATGTTGCACATTTGGGACCCTAAGAATAAGTGTGTTGCTGGAAGAAAAAAAAACAATAGAACTCTACTAGTATACTACCTTCCTCTAATCATTTTAGGCTGGATTTAGCCCAAAATTATTACTGTATTTTGCTTAGTTATTCCATGGCCATTGCTTGATAGTTGTTGTAAGCATTATTTCCTTTCTTCATACTTAAATTATGGCTCATCATATGGAACAGTATCAGAAGTTGTGTAACTTAAGAGCTATATGAAGTCTTCTGCAGGTAGGCCCTTTGAGATTTTCTTTGTTGTAGTATTCCATGTCTTTACCATGCAAGAAAACCAAAATAACAGCTCTGGAGGGCTCCCAGTATGCTGGGATGTTCAAGTGAGGCTGCAGTGAAAAGAGGACAAAGTCCCCTTCTTGTTCTGCTGGATTGTGCCATTCCATGTGTGAAAATCTATCATTCAAGCATCCCCTATATAAAAATTATTGTATTTACAATGCAATCCTACATATATTCAGAAATAGGTACTGTATTCAACAGAGCTTACCCATGACAAGTGAGAAAATATTATAGTCATACTATTACTACTCAGTGGCAGACAAAACAAATCGGTATTCTGAAATATATGCTTCATTTGGTTTAGTGGGATTTAAAACAATCTGAAATTATTAAAAGGTGGAAACTAGTTGTTCTGTGCAAAGAGTTATCATGATTTTCAAATACAGCTCGAAGCTCTTTCCTAAGGCCCTTCCACATAGCCCTGTATCCCAGAATATCAAGGCAGAAAATCCCACAATATATGCGTTGAACTGGGTTATCTGAGTCCACACTGCCACATATTCCAGTCCAAAGCAGATAATGTGGGATTTTCTGCCTTGATATTCTGGATATAGGTCTGTATGGAAGGGCCCTAAGAGCACCTTTAAGGGAAGGCTTTGCTATGGATCCCTGCGCCATTATTGGATTGGATTAGATGACCCTTGGAAGTACTTCCAAAACTATGATTCTATGTTTCATATTAGAAAAATAAGCAAAAATTGATTAACATTTCATACAAATTGTTAGGAAGGCTTAGGAAATGCATTCATTTTAAAAAATGGAGAAATAAATTCACAGTTCACCTCAGGTTCCAGACTCTGGCCCATCTGTCTTCTAGCCTGGTGATGATCCACATGACTATCTCTGATAGCTGATAAATATATGTTTATGTTGTAAGTCTGATTAAATGCTTTCCGTGGCAATAAGGAAACATTTGATGGGCTCTCAAGTCAGAGGAAGTGATCAATTTTAGCATAAAACAAACAAGCAGTGCCCCCCCCCCCTTTTTGGTTATCACAAGCCTTAATGTCAAGATGATGTACTGCTTGCTTTACTGCTGTAAATCGGCACTTTCTAGAGACTGAGGCTGGAAGCACATATATTATATTTATTTAATGGTAAGATTTATAGCTTATGAAAGGAAGGAAAAAATATCTAAACCACAGAAAGGTTTACCATAATTATCTACAATTTAACGGTAGGTTCCCTGAAATCTTGATTTCCAGATTAAAAACATCTTTTAAAATCTGTTAATGGTAAAGAAATGAGTTAAGGCACGAAGGAGATACCCAAAACTCAATGTATTTTCAGAAGGCACAAGTCTGTTGTGAATTCCCAGGTTACTGAGGCCCCTTCCACACAGCTAAATAAAATCCCACATTATCTGCTTTGAACTGGAATATATGGCCGTGTGGATTCAAATAATTCAGTGCAAAGCAGGTATTGTGGGATTTTCTGCCTTGATATTCTGGGTTATATGGCTGTGTAAAAGGGCCCTGAGTTTCTTTACAGGCACTCCAGACTTGACAAGGTCCAAAATTACAACAAGGAAATGTCAATGTATTGTCCCAATAAAGCGGGGAGGAATGATGATGACAAATAGGTGGATCTTGGAAAGGAAAGGAAGAAAAAAACCCAGTACAGAGTTTAAGATCATCTGGGGAGGCCCTGCTCTCGGTTGCACTTCCTTTGCAGGTGCAACTGTTGGAGATGTATACGACTCCGGGCCAGCTTACTTGTCCGAACATATCTCCCTCTATGTTTCACCTCGTAGTCTAAGACTCACTGGGGAGGCCCTGCTCTCAGTCCCGTCAACTTTGCAAACACAGCTGGTGGGGATGAGGGACAGGGCCTTCTTGATGGTGGCCCCCGCCTATGAAATTCACTCCCCAGTGAAATCAGATCAGCACCCTCCCTCCTTCCTTTCAGAAGAAAACTGAAGACGTGGTTGTGGAACCAGGCTTTTGGGTAATAGATATAACAGCTCCTGAACATTGAATCAGACCATATGATTATTGTAATGGAAAAGGCTTTATGATTGTTTAACTAATGTTGTTTTAATTTATTGTATTGGAATATTTTTATCTTCTTATTATAATTGTAATTATTGCGGCATTAAATCGTTGCCATTGTTAGCTGCTCGGATTCCCCCTGCGAGGGTGAGAAGAGCGGAGTAAAAATGTTGTAAATAAATAAATAATAATATGAGAGACAGGGCCTTCTCAGTGGTAGCCCCTAGGCATGGAATTCCCTCCCCAGGGATACAGGATCAGCCCCTCCCCCTCCTGACCTTTGTTAAGAGAGTGAAAAAATGGCTCTTTGATCAAGCCTTTGGAGAACTTGTGAAATAGACAAATATAGAAGTATGTGCAAGGACTATTGGAACAGCCCCAGATTATGATTATAGATAGTGTGGTTTAACAGTGGTGATGTTGGTCTAAGTGTTTTTAAATGTTTTGATATATTTTATAATTCTATTTTAAAATGTTCATTTTAATTGTATATTGTTTCAAATAGCTGCCTATGTGTAAAGCCACCTGGAGTCTCCTCCGAGGTTGAGAAATAAAGGGAAGAAATGTAATAAATAAATAAATAAATAAATAAATACAGGACCACCTCTGCTACGAGGCATACCTAAGGTAGAAGAGGCATGTTATCAGCAACAAGGTGCAAACAACAACAAAGTGCTGGGAAGAGCAGAGCTACATGTGTTTCATGACCTGCCTTGAACACCATCTGCAAGCTGCTGTCTTCAGGTGTAGTGGAGGAAATGCTATTGCATTTGCTACTGCTAAGGAGATTTTCAATCATCAGTATTGCACCAATGGAAGGTACCATCTTGTGCTTTTCTCCAGACCTTGTGCTGGAGAAAGGAGAAAGGGGAAGAGAAGATGGTGGGGAAGGCATCTGCAGTGGAGCACCAAGGACAAATGGTGGCAGGTGACCTGACATGAAAGAGAGCAATTGTAGGTGAGATGGCTGCAGCAACCAGTTTCATCCTAATTTTCTCTTAATATCTCTTCCTTTTATGAAGAGAGAGGATAGAATAAAAAGTGGGGGCAAAACAGACCTGGCAAAATAGCAGTAGCAAAGTGAGATAGTGAATCAATGCAGAGAGAAGCAGAAGTTTAAGGGCTTTTTCAAAGTACACAGTTATGACACTATGATTCCATTCTCACCATCATTGTAACATCTAATGGGGATTATATGTCAGAATCCCCATCAGGTGTAAAATTCTCAGACCACAGCCTCCAAGATGCCATAGGACGTTGCCATGGCAGTTAAAGTGGAATGTTAATGCTGTATCATGAAAAGAAGATGGCTAAACAGAAACACAATAATAACAATAGTAACAGTAATACATGGTGTATGCAACGATTTCTGAAACAAATACAGACTTCCAGGAATTTGTGGTATATTTTCAGAAGGCAAGGAAGAAAGGAAAGCTAAAGACCAAGCAAAAGTTAAATTTTATCAACTACAGTTTCTGAGAAGGGAAAAAAGAAGGCAAGAGGAGGAGCGGGGGGGGGGGGGGAGTGGCAGTCCATTTAAGACTAACTGGTTTTTTATTTTTGCATGAGATATTGTGCATACAAACTCACTTCTACAGATGCAGGAAGGTATTAAGGCCTCAGGTCTAAAGCATATTTATTGAGATGTGGGAATGTTATATAGGATGTAATAGGAAAGATGCAAATCATGTCCCTTGCCCTAATTTTCAAAGGCCTGGGTGAGGGGATACTGATCTTTTAAAGCTTTATAATGGTTAGTTGGCATGGGTGCATGGAAGCAATGTTTGTTTACATAAAGCCAGTTTCCTTGGGTTCTAAATTCACAAGGTGAGGTGATAGATGAATAGGAGGGAGAGTGTGATGGCACGCCTGAAACTTTGGGAAAAACTATAGTGTCTGGCTTTACCCGGGGGCTATCTGATACCTTCTGTTAAGATTAAGACCCTTAGCAGACAGAGGCACTTTAGGCAAGGTGAAAAGATAACCAAAATTAGTTTACTGCAAACAAGATGAATAAAGGGTTAACTCCACCCAGGGCTATCATAAGGTAACTTAAAACAATACATTACAAAAGGAGATTTTGCTGGTTGCAGTCATCTCTCTTGAGTCTTTGGAAGTTTCCTGCCTCTGGTGAAAACGATGGTTATAAACTGCTTCAATCTTCTTTCTTGCTAAACTTAAGCTGGTCATAAGCTTCTGTTGTCCTTTGGACTGATGGTATAAGAACACTTCTGAATGCAGGTACTAAGGATGCCTGGTTTTTTGTTTTGTTTTGTTTTTTATTGATTTGGCCTAGAAATACCAGACAATTCCCAAGCCTCTATTCTCTGTAGCTCTGTTGCAGGAAAAAGAGAAGTCCAGCAAAGGATCTCTATACAAGCAAATAGAATAGCCCAACTAACACTGGCCTCTAGGGATTTTATGCTCCATCCAAAACTAATACAAAGGAAGGTATCTACACTATTGGGAAAACCTATAAACAGGGGGAACTGAAGCAGAGAAGAAAAAGCAGAGCTAAGACTTCACACAGAAGAAGTGAGCAGTACAAGTGAAAAAGTGAAAATTGCAGATTGAAATGCAAAATGGTGTAAATGGCAGCATGCAACAAGTACAAGAGGGGCACACAGTGATGGTGCAAGGAGAGAGAGGCAGGAAGGGAGGGGAAGAGAGCAGTTCAAGTACAGCCATAGAAACAATGGAGAGAGGCTTTGTAAATGTACAAAGTGAGCTGAAGAACAAGTAGAAGAAACACTGAGGGTTGGTCTACAGTGACCCACTATCCCAGGGCAAAGACTTAAACTTGGGTCACCCTATTCCAAATCCAACATGTTAAATATTGCTCAAATCAGTGGTAATCATTTTTAAATAGCATGAACGCTGGGACATAGCAGATAACAACGTGCAACTATGAGCTGAATTAATTACAATAATGTGCATGATGTGCCTGGATTTGATAAAATGGAATATGGCAACCCTAGTGACACCCAACTGAATCTCTCCCTCCATGAAAATCCAAGGAAGCTGGACTGGATGAGGGTGAATGTATTGAACCTTAATTCAGACAAAACAGAATGCTACTATGATTCAAATGGGGATTCATTCTTTATTGCAGGGGGTTATAGTCCTCCTAAAATATCAGGTTGCGCAGCCTGGGTGTATTTCTAGATGCAACCCTAATTCTGAATGTCCTGGTTACAGAGCTAAAAATAGTGCACCCACTATATTTATTCCTTGAGGTATCAAATGTCGCTATAGTGATACATGCATTGATTTAGATTGCTTTAATATATTTTCTGTGGAGCCTTTGGAAACTGGTAGTAGTATTCAATGGGTCCAGAATGAAGTGATAGCATAGCTGGCCCAGGTTAGTCATAGAAAATATATAGCTCTCTTGATGTAACAGATTTATTGGCTACTAGCTCACATATGCACAAAATTCATTGTGCGGGTTATGATCTATAAAACTTTGTACAGTTTAAGTCCAGATTATTTGAAAGGCTATATAAATCTGCCTAAGTTTAAGGTCCCACCCAGGCATGTAGCCGGGGGGGGGGGGCTCGGGGGGCTTCAGCCCCCCCCCCCCGAAATTCTCATGGTGGTTCGCGAAAAGGCCTTACTGGTGCATTATTTAAACTGTTATGTTTATTCATATCATGATTTGATCACCATACTCAATATATCCCATATGCATGGGGGTACTGGGGTAACAATACAAAAGGTTTGCTAGGGTAGACCCTCTTTCACTCAGACTCAGCCCCCCCCCCCCCGAAACTCAGCCCCCCGAACCCCCCCTGAAAAAAATTCAGCCCCTCCCGAAAAAAAATCCTGGCTACGGGCCTGGTCCCACCACTGTCACAGGTATTCAAATCATTATTCAGTGATGGAAATCTACTTGGTGACCTTGGACAAGTCGTACCCCGTCAGCATTAGGTAAATGCAATGGCAAATCCCCTTATCAAATATTGCAACAACAAAAAAATACCCTATGATAGGATTGCTGGGAGTGAGTTTTGACTTGGAACATATACCAGCAACCACAAACAACCACAAGATCTACTCAAAGGTCTAAATAAATGAATTTAAGACATAATGCTACATTTTCCTCAAAAACTGCTAAGCTGAAGATTGCACCACAAATCTTTATAAGATACAAGACATATATCTTATTTTTCCTGTTAGCTTTGGAGAGAAGCCCAAAAACAGGTGATGTTACTGAAGATATCTGGTTCCATTGTGGCAATATTATCCTCAGGCAATTTAAGCATATAGGTAGAGAAAGCAAAGAAAGGGACAGAAGAATAGAAGTGATTTATTGTCTGAAGTCATTTTAAATACAATTTGAGTTTATATTGCAATTTATATGAGCCTCTTAGATTCCAATATATTTGCCAACTTTCTCCTTTTCAACACGGCACTTTTTTTTCTAAAAGAAGCAAGAGTTTCAACCACTGGGTTTCTGTAAGTTTTCTGGGCTGTATGGCCATGTTCCAAAAGCATTTTCTCCTGACGTTTCACCTGCATCTATGGCAGGCATCCTCAGAGGTTGTGAGGTCTGTTGGAAACTAGGCAAGTGAGGTTTATATATATGTGGAATGAGAGAAAGAACTCTTCTCTGTCGGTGGCAAGTGTGAATGTAGCAATTGGTCACCTTGATTAGCATTGAAAGGTCTTGCAGCTTCAAAGCCTGGCTATTTCCTGCCTCGGGGAATCCTTTGTTGGGAGGTGTTAGCTGGCCCTGATTGTTTCTTGTCTGGAATTCCCCTGGTTTTTTTTTTTTTAGTATTGCTCTTTATTTACTGTCCTGATTTTAGATTTTTTTTCACACAAGAAACAATCAGGGCCAACAAAGGATTCCCCTAGGCAGGAACCAGCCAGGCTTTGAAGCCACAATGCTAATCAATTCTAATCAAGGTGGCCAATTGCAACATTCACACTTGCCTCAAGCAGACAAGAGTTCTTTCTCCCACCCTGGACATTCCACAGATATATAAACCCCATTTGCCTAGTTTCCAACAGACCTCACAACCTCTGAGGATGCCTGCCATAGATGTGGGTGAAACATCAGGAAGGAATGCTTCTGGAATCTGGCCATACAGCCCTGAAAACTCACAGCAACACTGTGATTCTGGCCATGAAAGCCTTCGTCAACACATTTCAAACACTGTTTAGCCAGTATTGTTTTCAAAGGTAATTCACACTTATAACAACACTTTGCCAAATGATCAGCTCAACATTGGCAGCTTGATGTAAAATATCTATTTCTAGAGTCTTGTGACTTAAGCTTTATTGTTTTTAAAAAGCTTTATTTTCATAATCGTGGGGTTTTTATATTACTGTTTAGTGTAATATTGGAATATTTGAATGTTTCAAAACCCAAACTGAAATTTAAGAGCTATCCAGCTGGTGCTCTTTTCAAAATCTAATGGCCAATTGCTTCAGTTTGGAGCGGAAGGTTTTAAATTTTTTGTGGGGGTTGCTTTCATTTCATCTTTATAATTGCAGCACGGTATTTCAAAAGCCAATAACTGGATCATAAATAATAGGGCTATTTTATTACAATTGAGCAATATGTAGCCGTGACTGAAAA
This sequence comes from Anolis sagrei, assembly GCF_037176765.1. NCBI lineage: Eukaryota > Metazoa > Chordata > Lepidosauria > Squamata > Anolidae > Anolis > Anolis sagrei. The sequence continues at coordinate 88,280,173 of NC_090023.1, forward strand.
GATTTCCAAATGCATGCAGAAACCTTTCAACCCACATCCACCTGATAGTTTCACGTTCTTTTTGACAATTTCATTGACATTATTTATGATATCTCTTTGGCCTGAGAAGCTTATAGTTTTTATTATTAATTAAAGAATAAAATAGCATGGATGTACCTCAACTTTGCATGCTCTGATGAGAGTGCAAATGGGTCGGGTTTAATTTCAGAGTGGTCACGATATCCAATTAGTTTTAGCAAAACAATAAAACACCATCAGTGTAAGTGATACAATTTCTGCAAGAATGAAATGTTAATAAGAATTTTAATGTTCTGATGAATGCATGGGAATCCTTCCATTTCCAGCTATTTGTCACCAAAATTCACCCCGTGCTACCTCTACCTCTTCCTATAAGATGCATCCAAGAGGTAAGTTCATTTATGATTAACTCAAGTGTTCTGAAGGCATTTTGCTAGATAGGTCAACTTATCAATATTCGTACCCAGCAGTCAGTGGGGAACAAAAGTGGAGCTGGCTGTGGTCTCCATGGCAACACCAAGGGCTTCCAGAAGAAGCCATGCATAGCTTAATGGAACTACTTTGATAACTGTTACAATTTCTCTCCATGCTAAATCTTTAAACGGGTCTTCCCAGCAGTTTATAGCATCTGTTGCTGTAGTGTTAAAATGCAAACTGCAGTCTAAAGGTGTTTGCAGGAAGGTGAAAATAGACATGTTGTGAAGCAAATTGCTATGAAATGCTCCTACTTAAATATAAATGGTGCCTGCTCTGATTCAGCTGTGCATGCTTGTGTTCTCCCCCTCAATGCATTGTCATCTTGGCATGGTGAGGGAGCTCGCATAGTCCAATGAACCTGCGGGTGTAACCACCGGAGTCATGCACTCTCAAAAGGGGCCGCAGCAGAGATTCCAGACCAAGCACAATCTGAAGACCTGAAGACCTCAATGGCAGATCAGGTGGAAGATAACATGGTGCATGTTACAACGGCTATGAAGGCAGAAGAAAGCTGCAACAGATGGAGAAGCCACCATCTTTGTGTTAACTATGCCACTGTTTGGGACCCTCACTCTGTAAAGACTGTGTTGATTAGTCATGCACCGACCTCCACACATTAAAAAAAATCATGCACAGGCATCTTCCAAGAAAAATAAAAACAAACCATCAAAAGTCCCATGGTGATCAGCAAGTGGTGACAGGGGCAGGACTGTGAAATCTGGAAGCCACTAGTCACAGACTGGAACATGGGCACTGGATATAGAGTCAGCCATTCTACCTCAAGATCTGAGGCAGTTGCGTAGTCTGGCAACTGTATCCATTACTGAGCAGCCCTTTCTCGGATCCACTCTGCTCACCCCACATGGGGAAGGGGCTAGAAAAGGTGCCCTAAACATGGTCTGCCTCTTTTATCCCTGTCAGCTGGGCACCATCTTATCGGCAGAGAGACACTTCTGCTCTTCCAGCAGTCACCAACCACTTCCTCTGCAATGCCAGAAGTACAGCTTAATGATGTAACATTAGAAAATATTGACATTTCTGCTACCTTGGCAGCCACCTCTCCACAAAAGTCAACATTGACACTGAAATACAACACTGCCTGAGCTCTGCAAGTGCAGGATTTTCCCAAATGAAGCTAAGAGTGTTTGAGGATTGGGACATTCATAGGGAGACCAAGGCGCTTGTTTATAAAGCTATTGTCCTCCCAACCCTGTTATACACCTGTGAAACGTGGACTGTCTACAGATGTCACACTCAACTTCTGGAACCTTTCCATCAGTGTTTCCTCCAAAAAATCCTGAAAATCTCTTGGGAAGACAGGAGGACAAATGTCAGCATGCTGGAAGAAGCAAAGGCCACCAGCACTGAAGCGATGGTCCTCTGCCATCAACTCTGATGGACTGGCCACATTGTCCAAATGCCTGATCATTGTCTCCCAAAGCAGTTACTCTATTCCCAACTGAAGAATGGAAAATGCAATGTTGGTGGACAAGAAAAGAGATTTAAAGATGGGCTTAAACCCAACCTTAAAAACTGGCATAGACACCAAGATCAGGGAAGCCCTAGCCCTTGAGCGCTCTAACTGGAGGTCACAAGTGCTGTGGAATTCAAAGAGGAACAAATGGAGGGTGGAAGAGAGAAATGTGCCAAGAGGAAGGTGCGTCAAGCTAACCCTGACTGAGGCCACCTTCCGCCCTGAAACCAATGCCCTCATTGTGGAAGAACATGCGGATCAAGAATAAGCCTCCACAGTCAACTACGTACCCACCGCCAAGACACTATACTTGGAAGGCCAACATACTCAGACAACAAGAGATCACCTAAGTAAGTAAGTAGGCTTGTGTTCTTCTTGGAAGGAGTCATGCAATGTAAGAAGGAGGAAATACTAAGGCCTCCCATTTTGTCCTGGACGTTTCCAGTGAAAAATATTGGAGAGGAAATTATGGGAAAACTTTCCACCTGAGGCCTTGGAGAGTGCTGTCCATTATAATAGACTCATCAAAGGACAGCTTTCTATGTTCATATGTGTCCAGATCTGAACCTGGAAAAGATTTTTAATTGCAATTCCCCATATACCTCAACTAGCAAAGCTAGTAGATCTGCTGCTGGGGAGGGGGAGAGATTACTAAACTATATTCCCCAAAAGCTACTTTCCCTCCACCTGGATAGTCCAGTGTTTCATTCAGTTGAACTGGACTGCTTTGGGGTTGCCTACATGTCTTCTCCAATTGTAACATTCTATCAGGATTTTGGGGAAGGTGGGCGTCCATCTGATGGGAACAGAGCCAAGGAATACATTTTCAAAAGGGCATGGACTAAAGAGTCACATTTCACTACAGAGGATTCCATGGCATTGAGCCATGGCAGTCAAAGAGATGTCAAACTGCATTAATTCTACAAAGTATATACACCCTTATAGAATGCACAGAGAACAACAGGAAAGGAAGGAGTTGTTCTATCTCCACAATGTCCTCCACAATGTCCTCCACAACGGTGGTAGTCTGACAAATGACCACCACCAGACACAACCGAATTTCTGTGAGAAGCAACAAAAAGTCAGAGGAATCAGAGGCCATGTGCCCAGACTATCCACATCACAATGTTCCCTTCTGCAGGTCCCTGCCTGAGGCCAGGACATAAAATGAATTTAATTATTTCTTGAGAAATGAGGACAAATAGGATCAATGAAACTGGACAGTCTAAAAGAACCTTAAACTGTGAAGCCATGTTGTTTCATGATGTGTGTTAATCTCTTAGCCTTTGTTACAAGCACAATAATAAATAGATCTTATTGCTATTTAAAGTATTTTAATTAGAAAATCGCTGTCATATAATCCATGTAACACCATCATCATGGGGGTGAGGGATGAAGGAACTGTCCCAACAAATAATTTTATTTACACACACCCCTGTGAAATTGTTACTACTATTGCAGTAAGGAATTCAAAGAAAAGGAGTAGACAAAGCTGCCAAAGAAGTGCAAGTTAACAAAATAAATAGTATAAGACTGCTAGGCTTCTAGGTGTTGATGGCTTTTTATTTTGCTTGGGGGCAGAATTCTTATGGGAGGCAATGTCCTTATAACTACAGATGTGCCTAAACCTATGAGCCCATCTCCGATATGTGAATAATAAATGATAAAATGATAGCATGAAAAATATGTTTTGTGCCATTTTTCTAGTGTAAAACTGGTGTCTTCGGTTTATGTGCTGGAAGGCTGGCCTTCTCTTTTACTGGGTAGTAAGCTTGATGGGTTGGTGCATGGATGTGTACTGCCTAATTTTGTATTTGACAAAGGCTGTTCACATTACCAGTTACCTTTCACCCTTTGTTTATTTATTTATTTATTTATTTACTATTCTTATATACCGCTGTATCTCAAGCCCGAGGGCGACTCACAGCGGTTTACAAACAGCAAAGACAATAAAAACAGCAATAGTTAATAAACAATGACAATTAATTTACACATTTCCATTAATAACTAATAAGCAATCCCAATACACAATTATTACAAACCCCATCCCCGATCGCCTCATCATCCATGCATGATCCAAATTCGTCGTCCATTGTTCCGTTCCTATGTTCAATTACCAGATTGCACTGAATTACTCAAACACCTGCACAAACATCCAGGTCTTCAATTTTCTACGGAATGTCATGAGAGATGGTGCCAGCCTAATGTCTATAGGGAGGGTGTTCCACAGCCGAGGAGCCACCACCGAGAAGGCCCTATCTCTCGTCCCCGCCAACCGTGCTTGGGGGGCCGGCGGGATCGAGAGCAGGGCCTCCCCGGAAGATCTCAAAGTCCGGGTGGGTTCATAGGCCAAGATGCGGTCAGATAGGTATCTTGGGCCAGAACCATTTAGGGCTTTATAGGCCAATACCAACACCTTGAATTGGGCCCGGTAGCAAATCGGCAGCCAGTGGAGCTGGTGCAACAGGGGGGTTGTGTGCTCCCTGCGCTCCGCTCCTGTTAGGATCATGGCTGCCGCGCGTTGGACTAATTGCAGCTTCCGGGCCGTCTTCAGGGGCAGCCCCACGTAGAGAGTGTTGCAGTAGTCTAGGCGGGATGTGACAAGAGCGTGGACTACCGTGGCCAAATCAGACTTCCCAAGGTACGGGCGCAGCTTTGTTCCATCATTTTTGATTACTTTAAGATTAAATCCTAGAACGAATCAATGAAGGGTAGCCTGATAATTCTTAACTATGATGTTATAATTTGTTTCTTTTCCTGTCGCATATATACAGTACTTCCTTGTACATTTTCCAATATATTACAACATTGATTAATTCTTTTTTCATGAAGGCATGTTTTATTTTTTAATCACCAGGATGGATATTTTTTTATCTCCTCAGAGTCAACATTTGTTGCAGAATTGACACAGACTAGATCTATAATGCAAGCCTTTTCAAACATTTTCCCCTGAACAGTTGCTGTTTGCCATCTACAAGGCTGCGTTCAGAAAAAAATGTTGAAACACATCTACTATTTCTGCTATTACTTTCTATCTACTCACACATGAATACAAAAGATGGCCCTTGTCATGTTTTAGCAAACTGTGATATAACAAGGCAGGTTGAACTGTCTGCTTGTCATAAGCTTTAGAAGGTCATGAACAATATTATTTTTCTATCACACACACACACACTTTGAACACAATCTGATTGGGAAGCAGAATAACCTAACCACTTCAATGTGGGTCTTTTATTAAAATTAATTTATTTTTTAATTCTGGTCCTTGACATTTTTAAAGAGGCCTTTATTATAATTTTTCTTTTTCATTTTTACCTGCTATGATTTTTTCCCCTTTTTAAAACATAAAACATTCAAATTCCCAATTTTAATATATTTTTCCCAGATGCCTGTTCCAGAAATCTGAGCCAATACTTTAGCTCCTAATGCCTTCAACAAGAATAGATAGCACCAGTCCACAAGAAACACAGGTTTATACTCATCAGCAGCTTCTCTTATGACTGGGTCCACTGTGCTACATAAAAGGATTGTGAATATGAAAATCACTAGATATCACTGGATAATTATCATTTTAGCTACAATGGTATAACCTAAATATGTATGCACTGACTAATATATACTAAGAAAGAATACATTCCAATTGATAATTATGAATGAGCCAATAATCCACAATGAATTTTTAAAGTCCTACATATAGGCTTTGAGCATTCCTTACCTAAGAAAACCCTATAAAATTCACAGTTGCCATAAGTCAATAGACAGCTTCAGGGCTGCTTTTGGACTACAGTTCCCAGAATCCTTAGCCTATCACTGGGCTTAGAAAAGCTATTTTTTTTATTTCACCTGCAGAATCCTGCAGGTAACACGCCAAAAAATAGGATTCTGAGAATTATAGTCTCAAAAGTAACTTTTCAAAGCTCAGGTATTCCATTACTCAATGGTTTCCCTTGCAGGCTTACATCTTCCATTTGGTATAAGCCTCTTGGCCCTTGGGCCTTATGCTGTTCACTCATGGAAAATGAGCTCCCAGATCATGCTTCTGCATCAAACAATACTTTTAATGGCTGCTTGCACTAAAATACACAGAGTGCTTTGACACTAAATGGTTGGGCAAACTCGACAGTACATTAAATGCCCAATTGCATTTACTGCACCTTCTCCCTTTTACAGGGATATCTCATCAGGAGTGTGAGGCTTTAACATTGATTCCAATGACAATTTCTGTTCTGAAGCCAGTAGCAGCTGGAGGTGGGGAGGATTTATGTCACGACTGTAGGAGAGAGTAAGAATTAAGTCCTCATTTGGCCCCAAGAGACAACCAGTCCCTGACTGTTTTTCTCAAACATTGCTAATGTAGCTTTTATTTGAAGTGGTGCTTTGACACATTACATGGAATCCCAAATTGAACATATTTTCTAATTTGGCTCTGTGTTCAAGCAATGCCTTAAAGAAACTGGAACTGCTCCATGGTATAAGACACCGTGTGCTTAAAACTTGCTGTTCCTGCTATGAACAAACCTTAGGGGGTAGGGGATGAAGTAAGATAAATCCACAGGAGGACAAGTGTTCTCATGAATTTCTTACTGCATCCCCATGGCAGCCTGCATTCAGTGACATTGAGGAAGGAGTCAAGTCTGTCCAGCAGCATCTCAAACCATCTGCTAAAACACTCCTGTTTCTGCTTCATTTGAGTTGACTCCCCTGCCTTCCATCTGATTCCCGTTTTTTTCTTCTTTCTTTCTTTGAATATTTCCTTGGATTCATATTTCAAAGGAATTTGTAATTAGTTACATTTACAGTACCAAAGCCCCAGGTTAATTATTCAAATTGCAAAGGTTTTTTTAAAAAAAAAAACAGAAAAAAACCCTATTTTCTTTATATTTCTGAAATGTAATAACAGTTGTTTTTAGATACTTTTGGAAAGAAGATTGTAACCTGAGTTTCATAGCTACTTATACATTATTTATATAGTAATGCCTCCCATTAGCAACTTTTTCCTTTGCATAAATTGATTTTTCAATTATTCCAAATCTAAAAAAATAGCTCTAACATTACGATAGATGTCATGATACTGTGTTTAAAATTAAGCTCTGGGTGGTGAAAGGGGAAAAAAACCTCCTTTACATTCATGTCTATGGAATTCCAATCACAAAGCTGTCAGAGATAGCTTATTAGGTACTTTAAATAGACACTTGATGAATAGTTCTCACCCAAGGGAATAATTACCAGCTATATTAAGAAGACAAGGAATTTAAATTGGTGTAACTAAGGCTACACGCTATAATATGCCAAATCAAATTAGCCTTTATTTCCTATGTAACTGTCCTACCTTCTTTTCCCTTGCCCCAGTTTTTCCACTGAAATAAAATAGACACATGTCTCATCAGTATTTTATTTTTTTACAGTATTTGTTTATCACCTCTCACCCCCAGGCAATGCACAATGGATAAAAAGGAGAGAAAATACTTGTGTTGTAAAAACAATCAAAATGGTGTTTTAAAACCCCATTTTCAAGCAATTCAAAAGCTACTCTAAACTTAAACAACCTCCAAAGAACATTCCACAACTAAGATACTGACAAAGAGAAAATGTTTGGTACATCTACACTGTAGGATTAATACAGTTTGACACCATTTTAACTGCCATTGCTTAATGCTGTAGGTTCTGGGAAGATGTAATTTGGTGAGGCATCAATATTCTTAGGCAGAGAAGACCTTGTAAAACTACAATTCCCATAATTCCAAAGTTTTGAGCCATGACAGTTAAAATGGTGTCAAGCTGTGATAATTCTGTAATGTAGATAATCTCGTTGTCCTGCGTGCTCACTGTCTAGCCTCCTGGGATCGTGGCACCTGTAATAGAACCTCCATTGATATTCTTATATTCCAGGCAGATTCATACATGAGAAGTCAATCCTTCAGATATCCTGACCCCAACCCATTTAGGATTTTCCATATAAAACCCATTGCCTTTAAGTGATTTGAGAAGCACATTAGTGGCCTGTAAATTTGATACATGGATGGTGATTTCTGATCTCTAAAATCTGCAATAGATAATAATCTGGACACTGCATTTTTGCACTATATTTATGTTTTTCCCAAATACTTTTCTGGTGCAGTCCCATACAGAGAGCGTTACAATAGATAATTAAGGCATATAGCATGTAGCTAATCCAGGCCTCCTAAGAAAGTTGGCATAACAATCCAAACTGGACAAAGACAAAACAACAACATAGCAGATGGCGACAACAACCAACTTCCAAAAGTAATGCTGGGTCTAGGAACATCCCCAAACTGCAAACCTAGTCTATGGGCTGTCACTCCAATCTCAGGTTTGTTTTCCTACTTCTGACTCTTCTGATTTCAGTCTCAGTTTATACCATCACATATTTTATGGCATCTAGACAATTATTCAGAAACAGCTTGTTTCAGTTATAAAAGAGAGTGGTGGTTATAACTGCCATATAGATCACTCATGGAGTCAGAACTTTAAATGACCTTTCACAATAGCTTCATGTGGATGTAATAAAGTCCAGAGGATAGTATTGAGCCTTAGAGGATGGGATCAGGATCAGAATGACTGTCAAATGTTGAAGAGTTATGAAAAAAAAACTAACAAAACAATCCCAACTGGTTTACAACCTTGTTTACAACCAGCATAGTGCAGTGGTTTATGTGTGGGTCATGGAAATTACTGCTTAACCTTGGGTAAGTGACCCTATCTCAGCAAACACCCTTTGAATAAACATTGGCAAGAAAACCCTACAACATGACTTCAAGTCACATAACAACAATACAAGCAGTCCCCTAGTTACAAACATCCGACTTACTAGTGACAGGGGAGAGACAACAGGAAGACAGAGAAACCTATCCCTCAGAGGGGGCATCTACTCCAGGAAGAATTATCATGGGAAAAAGGTGTCTCTTCTAAAGCTTTCTTGCCAATCCTTGTCTCCAGAACAAGCCAAATGGTTCAAACTCCAATTCTCAGAGGGACAGAAAGTGAGGCAAAATCTTCTGAACAGACAGCAAAACAAACACCACAGATGTGTTAACCCTTTCTTATACTACCAAAGCCGAGAGAGAGAGAGAAACACACGCGGCTGGAGTTACACTTGAAAATGTACTTGTTTCAACTTACATATACATTTAATTTGACAACAAAGCTACAAAACCTATACTGTTTGTAACCCAGGGACTGCCTGTATATTGCTCAAGCTTTGGATGGCCAATTGGATTACCTAAGTGATTAGTCACACCTGACCTTGGACTTGCCTTGCATTGCAACCTTTTTCACTATTTCATTCCTCCTAGTAATTTACTCAACTCTCCTAGACTACTGATTGCTTGCATCTAGCTCCAGCTGGCTTTTTAGGTAAATTACACTGCAAGGGATTGAATTTAAGTCACACCAGGACAATAATATGGCTTCCACTGATGAGTTCTGATTATTCATGCATACAAGGTGACAGATTGATGACATTAATGAATAAATATAACAATATTTGATCACTTCCACACAAAAAGGTGGATTGAGACAAAATGAATTGAACCCATGCTTGTGGAACAGTGTTTTTGGATGACAACTACTATAATCCCCCAACCAATGCGTACTCCAAAAGTAACTCTTCTGAGAACCGAGTTGGGACTTCCCACCAAAATCAGTGGGGCAAGTAAAGTCGAGCCAGCACATTTAATTCTTTGTTTAAAAATAATAACCTGTTCTGGTGCCCTCTGCTGCAAGTGTCCAAACCACCTGGTAGTCCTAATACAGACCAAGCAATAGGATCTTTTCCTCCAGGGAAATAGTCAAGGCCACAGAAAGACAACATTGCTGTTACACTCACTGCAGCCTGCTCTGTTACTATTGACTGGAAGGAAGCCTTGAGAGACAACCCAAATTCCTCTTTAAGGAAGCACAGTTTGGCCCTACTGAGTTCAGTATTGTTCTTTTATGTTTTTCCCCCCCAGTTCAGCACATCCAAAAATTTGGTGAGCTGTGCCTTTGGAGAATTCCAGAATTTAACTCATCATTTAGCTGCAGGCCGGCATGATGTGATCACAGCTAATACACATTACTTACAACTAGGTCAAGCATGAGCAAACTTCGGCCTTCCCTCCAGGTGTTTTGTACTTTGACTCCCACAATTCCTAACAGTTTACCAGCTGTTAGGAATTGTGGAAGTCCAAAACACCTGGAGGGCCAAAGTTTGCCCATGCCTGATTGGGGTAGTATGTGTGATAGCAACTTTAGGAAATGTCTGAAGGTACACAACAATACATGCAGGCTTGCATTCTGTTAGTCCAATGTATCAGCTATAGAAGATACAGTTTTCTGTCACCATTAGATTTTTTTTTTCCCCAGTGGCAGAAAAACTAAAATCTTTATCAAAAGCCTTAATGATTTTTGTCTGCAGCCTTTCAACCTTGTCATTTATGTCAATAGGAAACAGGGATAGGAGCAAAGATGCATCCATCTTTTTTTCCTTTAGCTAGACATAAAGCAATAACATCATCACCAGGGATCTTCTAAGCTCCCTACCATCGCATGTTTGGGGCGTTGCATTAGGAAAGAACTTGTAGCTACATGTCAGGGATGCCACTCTAGATGCAGCATGTTAAAGACAGTATCACTCTTCAATAGACCAGAACATCAACTGGAAATTGAAGTATTTACTCAGGATCCATCTACACTGCCATCTAATGAAGTTTGAAACTGCGTTATACAGTCAGTGTATACTCATATAATGCAGTTTAACTGCATTGAACTGCATTGTATGAGTCTACACTGACCATATAATACAGTTTCAAACTGTATTACACACAGTGTAGATAGAGGTCTCAAATAAAACAAAATGGAATGACACTAACTGACTAGAAACACTACATCAGGGAAGAAGAAAGTGCATTCTGTGGCTAATGCATTCAGCACCTTGGACAGAACCCAGAGTGATTTCGCCATCCCACTAACATGGAATCTATCACCTTCCACAGCTGGACATTTTGGGAAACATAATGCTCCTCAGTGATGATCAGTATGTCAGAAAATATTGAAAGTATCCAGGAATATTAGAAGTGTTCTTTAATATTCATTAGCATTTTGAAAATTATCAGTGGCTTCAGAGAGCATAAGAAGCACTTACTAATGACTACCAGTATTTTGGGAAATACCCGAAAGTTGTGGAAACTACAGAAAAGAGGAGAGAAGATACTTTCTATGAGGTTGAGGGGCAGTACTAAAACTAAAAAATATAGTTTGGGGGGAGGGGCAAGTTGTTTCAGCTGTATGATGTGCACATATGTTTGTACACATGTGTGAGAGAGTGGGATGTGGATGGAGAGTGTGGCCTCTGTATATTTTTGTTGCTTGTGGAGATTTATGGGTTTCATATGCAGAAAGACCTAGAACTCAGTAAACAGAAGTGGAATAACTTTTTTTTCATCAACATTTTGAACTTCCCTAAGAATATTTCAAGTACACAGCACATCTGATATCAAAGCCACATATGTGTGTATGTGTGTGCATGCCTGTTGACTTATGGCAGGGGGTTCCCAAACTAAAAACCACAGGCTGGATGTGGCCCTCCAGGGTCATTTATCAGGCCCTCTCTCTAAACTTTAGACTTAGGGTTCCCATTGAAATACTGGTAATTTTATGTTGGTTAAAATTATTCTGCAAGTTAAATATTGTATTGTTCTTTTATGTTTTTTGCAATACAAATAAGATACATGCAACATGCATAGGAATTTGTTCATGTTTATTTCAAACTATAGTCTAGCCCCCCAAGAGTCTGAAGGACTGTGAAGTGGCCCTTGACTTAAAAAGTTTGAGGTGCCCTGACTTATGGTAGCCCGGCAAATTTCATGGGTTTTTCTTAGGCAAGAATAAAGTGAGTTTGCCAGTTCTTTCCTCTGAAATATTGTCTAGAGCACTTGGGTTTCTTTGGTAGTCTCCCAGCCCAGTACTAACCAAGGCTGACCCTGCTTAACTTCCAAGATCAGATAGGGCCTGGTGACTTTAGAGCCGGGTGACTTTAGGGCATTGCTTTTAAAACTTTATTTATTTACTTCAGTGAGATGACCAGGAAAGGATACAAAACGCTTCCAAATGAGTACTGTGCTATATATCTTTTTTCCATTTTGTGCATTTCTGGTCACATAGGTATTTTGCCTTCTAGCACAAAATCAACACAACAAAAATACTTGGCATTTTCAATTTGTCTATCTGTTCTGGACATTTCTCAGAACTACCACTGCTGTGAGTCTGCATTGTGATATAGCCTGGAGAGTTATATAGTTGAATTACAAGCAAAATTACAGCTACTATTCCTCCCTGACACATAGCTATGTGAATTATGATTTCCCCAGGAATATCTTCTATAGCTGTTCAATGATCTTTCATTTTTCATGTTAGCATTGATACTGATTCTTGAAACGTGCATCTGGATAAAGCACCCATAAAATATAATGTGTGGCTTATAGCTTTTTTAAAAAAAAAACAAGCTAATGGAAAATAAAGACAATAATATATTGGCAACAACTCCCACAATGTTGTTCCTAAATTTTGAAAGACAATTTAAAAACCCTTCACATTTTCTAGATGCAAATTAAGTTCCCACATTTACATGTGTAAGATGCTATCCTAGCAAAGTCACTGGTAAAATTCCCACGGATACAAATAGAAATGGATCACAATGAGTGTTGGCTCTGTCTAGCTATAAGAATCAATCTATATTTCTTTCTTCACCTCTAAGTTCTTTCAAACAATATTTTTTAAACTCCTAAAAATGACTGGCTGAAAACCAATTGCTATTCACATCTTAAACCTGGTGCCTATAACTATGATAGCTTGGAAAGCAAGGATGAGGAGATGCTGGTGGAAGGCTCAGCAGTTGAGCTGGAACCCAACAGTGCTCAGCAGCTCCCTCAGGTCAGCTTTCTAAGAACAATTTGGTAACAAAAGGAAAAAAATCTAACAGAAACAACCAAGAAAAATCTTCAAGCAGAAAAGGAAAGAGGACAACTTACTGGAATCAAAGATCCAGCAGAAGATGACACGATCATTAGGTTTAAAGGATATTAAGAACCCTCTATTATATAAAAGAAACATAGACTTTCCAAAAAATTTAGTAGTGCAAACAATTAATGTTAGGGCATTAGAGATCAAAAACTGGATGTAATACAATATAATGGTTTAAAAGTTTTCTTACCTGCTCTCCTCACCACCTTCCTTTTTGTTGGATGACTTGTCAGACATTTATTAAAATCTATTAAATTATCTATTGAATTACTAACAATAACATTAATAAATCCCACCTTCCCTCCCCTACCTCCCTACTTTACATTGTGTGTGTGTGGGGGGGGTGGAATTAAAGGTCCTCTGAGTAACAGTTGTTAATCTAGTTCTGGTTGGCTGAGTTCAAAGTCCAGCAGAGGACCTGGGTGTACGGGCAGATTGTATCAAAAGAGGCAATCCTGGAGATAACCTGGACTCAAATCACATAGGGATCTAAAGATAATCACCAACATTTTGAGCTTTGCCCAAAAACAAATTAGCAACCAATGGAATGATTTTAATAATGGTGTGATGAGCTACCATATATCTAATACAAGTCTCCAAACTTGATACAGAGGAGCCCAATGTACAGCACATTACAGAAGTCTGACCTTGAGGTAACCAGCGCATGCACTACCATCTTTATATCTCCAAATTTTAGGGAAGGGTGCTGCTGACATATTGGATGAAGTTGGTAATAAGCACTATCATGTTTATCTGGGCTGACATTTGGAAAGACAGATTAAGGAGCACTCCCAAAGAGAGAACACAATCTTTCAGAGGGTGTGTAACCACATCTAGAACTAGTTGATACACCTCCAACCCCAGGTTTGATGTATTTCTTAAAGATATTATGTGCCTGACAGATAGGGAAGGGTGGTGTTCTTTGCTATAGCAATATGACAAAGACAAATATGGCAGACAGATGAGGAGTAAGAGGAGGTAAAGTCACACCTCAAAATATCAGTTTATAGCAGAATCATGAGAAATTATATTTTTACTTATTGTCCTACTGAATAACCTGTATTTTGCAGAAGAAGTCACTGTCAGGACACAATATGGAGAAACAGAATGGTTTTTCATTGGCAAGCAGGTCAGACAAGACTGCATTTTATTGCCCTGTCTGTTTTGTTTATATGCAGAACATATCAGACAGAAAGAAAGATTAGATTCAGAAGAAGCAGGCGTTACAATAGGTGGAAGGCACACCAACTATTTAAGAGATGCAAATGAGAGCATATTACATGCAGAAAATAGCAAAAACTTGGAACAACGACTGGTGACAGTTGAGGAAGAACGTGAAAGACAGTGTTACAGATTAACAGTAAGAAGATAAAATTTGTGACTATAGATAATTTACAGGGCTTTAACGAGCATTGAAATAAAGATTACCTTTACCTTGGATCAGTTATTAACTAAAACGGAGAATGTAATTCAGAAATCAGAAAATTAAGATTTTAAATGGCAGTCACAATGTAACTAGATAAGATCCTCAAGTATAAAAATATATCATTAAATACTAAAGAGAGAAGAGTTCTACAGGTGCACTGGACTGCTAAAAAGACAAATCAATGGAGCCTAGAGCAAATCAAATTCTCCCTAGAAACAAAAAGACAGTGGCTGGTGTATTTAGGACAGTTCTACAATTCCTTCGACAGATATCCAATATTGTCAATAATGAGAGGTGGTAGGTAGTCCAACAAGAGCTGATGCAATCTTTGCTTATCCACCACACATTTTTGTGTGCAGAATAATGATTTGTCCCATAAGCAAAAGCATTAGCTGGTTATTTATGTTCTTTGTGCTTATGGTAACAGTTAGACATGAAGAGTACCAGTCAATTTAGAAATATGTGAACATGCTGCTGTGAAGATCCTAAAGAGAAAAAACACAAAAGCCAGATTAGGCAATGCCTTTATAAGGGCAAACATAATTCCTCAATCCTGTCTAAAACTTTTCATCAAGCTTAGTAAACAGGGCCCAGAAAAATGAGGTGAGAACATTTAAATCCAAATAGATAGCTACATATTTAAGCTATACTGTCTGCAGTTAATTTTCCTGTTTTTCATTAGTATTTTTATCAATTGCAGCAAAATAAAATATCATCACACTTTGAAAAGGTCACATAAAGTGCCAGAATGAATTAGTTGACACAGCCAAAGAATCATAAAAGATAAATGTAACTGATAAATGTTGCTTTTGTGTCTCTTCAATCATTCTGATTTATGGCAAGTTTTCTTGGCAAAATGTGTTCAGTGGTATTTTTGCTTTGCTTCCTTTGAGGATGAGAGATTGTGATTTGCTCAAGATTACTCAGTGAGTGTCTATTGGCTGAGCAGGAATTTGAATCCTAATCTCCAGAGTCGTAGTCCAACACTCAAGCCATTGCACCATGCAGCAGCTAAACATTAATGCACATTTAATTTGGTGGGACAAAGATGTGAAATCTGATTGAAGAATATTACATTAGACACAGTCACATAAACTGCAAACAGAAAATATGTTTTTAATATTTACTTTTGAACAAAATATTGAAAAATGTGAGTTGTTTATACAGAGTTACAATGACTTATGCGAAATCAAAAGATGAAGGAGACTTTAGGGTATAAGAGGGGTTAAGCTGTTTTTAAAGGTGACTTTCCCAGGGAATAAAGGAGATAGGCAATTGGAGTGGAAGAAAATAAGTGATAGTGGAGAAATAAATGGCATGTATGGTTAAAAGCCAAGATCAGAAAGCTTTTCTTAAAAGAAAAAAGAAAAACTGGGGGTGTGCAAAAAAGCCAAGAACATAAAATCAAAATGCATGGATTTTTCATTTAAGCAATCAGCTGTAAGATAAATTGTACTTTACATCTGGAAAATACTGAGCCTGCAATGTGGGCTCATGCTGCATACAAATAGCTTTTAGTAAGCTAAGTCCACTAATGGAATTCTGGTTTTGAATGACAAGCCTCAGCAGACTGAACATGCTTGTTACAATTAGGTGAATTGCATCCCCTTGTTTTCCAGTCATCTTATAATTTCTTTTAAAATGTTTCTATTAAACTTTTTTTACATCTACAATAATAAGAAGGAATATACATTAACCTGTCAATATATACTCGTACTGAAGCAATTAAGACAATGTCATTATTGTGTCGGTACAATCTATATTAATAGGCAAGTAATGCTTGGACACTTCTGTTTTTACAAATTATGTCTCACTCCAAAATGAGTCATCAGTTTATAATAGGCATGGTTGAAAGGGATATGTTCTGATAAAAATAAAATAAAAGGGAAACCATGCACTGTGTTTTAAAAAAATAAATATTGCTCAATTGTGCCCCTTATTCTTCAAAGTCTTTCTTCTGCCCATTCACTAACCAACACATACAACTGTGTGCTGTTTTCCATGTCCTCTTCTAACAAATCAATTAAGGTTTTTCTAGAAAGAGTAGATTTTTGATTATCGTCATATAAAGAAGAAAGTACTAGTAGTTAAGGAGGTTGCAAAGACCAGAATAATATCTAAAATTAACTTGAAGACAGCATTCCAAATCTCCTGGAGGCAAGAGCATTTCCACTTCATATGAAATAACACACCTTTTGCAATACATTCCTTCTAGCATTTGAGGATGTAGTAACGTGGTGCATTTTCACAAGTATAATATTCTCCCTATGGATAAGATTCTATGCAGATTTCTGGATTGTTTTAGATGTTGGTTTAAAGGGTTGCACAGCCAACATCATTCTACCTTGTGTTTCCATATTAGAAAACCATCTCTCTTCTCATGACCTCATCAGACAAGCAAAATTTCCCATCCTATGTCACTTCCACTTCACTTGAGACATGGAACCCACCAACTCCCATCACACAACATTGATCTACTTCCAGCGGCCTCAAGTGAAGTGGAAGTGTCACAGGAGGCAGCAACAGCAACACAGGAGGCTTCCCATGTTGCATAGGAAACAACAAGGTGAAGCTGGGTGGTGACACTTCCCCCCATGGGATGAGGTGAGGGGAAAGGCAGGCTATGTGGGGCATGGGGTGATGGGTTGCCCACACCCCCATTGCATCCTGCCAGATTCACCACAATGCATGGCGAATCAGAGCCTTAATGTGATGAGGTTCTTAGACTGTTAGGGAAAGTGGGCTAGCATGCCTTCCTAGCTACAGGTTGAACATTCTTTATCTAAAATGCTTGGGATCAGAAATGTTCTATAGTTTGGGGGTTTTTTTCCAAATTTTGGAATACTTGCCTACATATAAAATGGGATATCTAGGAAATTGGATTAATGTAAACACTAAATTCACACCTTGAATGCATTATTATTATTATTATTATTATTATTATTATTATTATAACTTTATTTGTACCCCGCTAGCATCTCCCAAGGGATTCGATGCGGCTTACACAGGCCGAAGCCCCAAAACACAATACAACAATACAATACCTAAAGCAAATTAAAAACAGTTAAGCAAAAAAAAAAAAACCAATAACAGTAACAATACAACAAGACACTATTAAAACTAGCATAGCTGGAATGTTATTTTATACATTATACTTTTAATATTTTTGTGCATGAAACAAGGAGTGCATGAAGAATTAATGCAGTTTGACACCATTTTAACTATAATGGCTCAATGCTATGCATACATGGGATTTGTAGTTTGGTGAGACACCAGTACTTTTTGGCAAAGAACTCTAAAGATCTTGTAAAACTATATGTCCTATGATTCTATAGAACTGAGCAATGGTCGTTAAAGTGGTGTTGAACTGTGTTAATTCTACAGTGTAGATGTACCCAAAGTTTGTGCACAATGAACCATAAAAAAGCAAAGACGTTGCTATTTGAGCCATCTACATGGCCAACTCTGGAGTATTTTGGATTTTGGTCTCTCTTAGACAAATACTCTTTCATGCAATCTGTGTCTCGGCCTACATTCATATTGTTCAGACTTTCACTTCTCGCTGCTCTTTCTCTCTCTACTTTGCCATCTCTCCATCATTATTATTTTTCTTCCAGTTGAATTCTCTACCATATTTTCTTGTATTCCATTTATTATATTCTTACTTCCTCATTACAGCCATACTAGATTTTTTCCATTATAAACTATAGTATAAAAATAGTTCTTTAGCTGTTCACCAGTTCTTCCTTGACTGATAGAACTCTGTACAAAAAGTTCTCTCACAACCGTTTGAAGTGCCAATCACAATGTCCTGAGCTTGGAATGTCAGGGTAGAACATTTCAAACTTGTTTCAGGTTGATACAAAAAAAAAAAAAACCAGTTTCCCTTAGTAAACTTACTATAAAATGGAAAAGGCTTGACAATCCAGAACATTTGGATCACAGGACACAGAAGTAGTGGACACAAGAGTTCTCTGATCCTGTGAGAAATGGTAAGGTCATAAATTGTGAATATCTCCTTGAATATCATGCATAACCACATAATATATGTGTAAACTGCACAAACATATTTTACAGTGCATTCACCATTTTAAAATGTATATGTTTATTGTTTTTACGTGTTTGTTCATACAACATTGAATTGCTGCCAATTTGTAAGCCGCACTGAGTTGCCTTTAGGGTGAGAAGGGTGGGGTATAAATATAGTTAATATCTCTAGACATATTCCTGTTAACCTCTATAAAGCCTTCTATATGCTACAGCTGGAATTCTATTTGTTAGTCCCAACTAGAGTAGTATCAATTGTTGACTCAACTTTATTTAGGCCTACATGGGCTCTTCCAAAAACCATTCAGTATAAAATAAGAAGCAAATGCTCCAATCTCCACTCATGAGTATCACCATGTGAAGCTGGCTTTGTTTCCACATGTTTTCATATGCTCATGCCTCTGAGGATTAGTTGACAGGAGCTTCAAGGAAGCATTTTCTAGAACATCACAAGCAGTCCCAGGAGTCTAAGGGTCAATTCCATGGGACTTCATGGTTAGCGGAGGTAGTATGATATCAATGGCTATCCATCTGAGGCTCCCCTAATCCTTGTGAACAAAGTTGCAATGCTCATAATAGTTAAAGAAGTAGGTAGGAAGAGGTATATTGTGAGCTACTCCTGTTGAAAAGAATCAGTGTGGTTTGCATGTTGGATGAAGAACCTGGGAGGCACACTATGTCACACCTCAGAGTAGAAACACCTTGCTTAAGACACCAAAGAACACACCAGCAGTTGTCTTTGTAGTTTTATTAAAATAAAAGATAAAAAGTTCACAAGGCAAAAGTATATTTCAAAAGATCAATCCAAGGTAACATAGGCAAACAAGATCCATGGCAAGATCCAGGCAAGGCAAAGTCCCATAAGTACAAGGCAATGTCCTAAAACATGAACATGGAAAGCTACGAGATAAATCCCAAAGGCTCTTGGTTAAAGCATGAACTTGCTCTGACACTGAGGCACATCCAACCAGACCGTTTAACACCCTTGGGCCAGCATGAAGGCGTTTCTATGGCCTCAGGCCTCACGGGCCTCTCTCTCTTGCCTCCCCACGATCCTGACACTCATTCGCACTTTCAGTTCCAAGCGATCAGCCCTATCTAACTCACCGGCCCCATCGAGGTCAAATCCCTCGTTAGCTGGCTGAGAACTATCCTCCCTAATTCCTTCATCAGGCACCTGGCATTCAGTCTCAGTAGTTTCACTTTCCCCATCGTCAACTCTTGCTGTGGGAAACAACTGAACTTCTGCCCCCTGATCCTGGTCTTCCTCGTCTAACACAGGCACATCCTTGCTTTGCATCTGACTCTGAATCTGAATCTCATCATCCCCATCAGAATCATTGACACCATCACTCTGTGATTCCAGGTGAGTCACAACACACAACTCTCAGACTCAAGAAAAAGCAATAGCATATCCCACTTGCCAAATCTTGCCAAGAAAACTCTGTGATAGGTTCACCTTAGTTACCATAAATTAGGAACAACTTGAGGGCACATAACAACAGTCATTGTTGTAATGTGAAGTATTAAGTGGAGATTTAGTCTTAAATTAAGGTCCATCAGCTTTACAAAGGATGTGCTCCATGTGGAAATAAAACTGCTAGAACCAATTTGTTCACATGAATTAATACAGACAGCTGGCTTTTGGTAAATTCTTTAGGGACATGGCTACAGGGACTGTCATAATTTGTCTGCATTTACAAATTTACCATTGTACAACAGAACATAACCCAATGGTGAGGAAAGCTCTTTGGGTCTACAGGCTACCTTCTTTTTCTGGATATTGAGTTACCATCACCCAAGCCTTCAAAGTTTTTGCTGATAGAACCAACAAAATAGGATCAGAAGTTCCCCCAAGGAATAGAAAATGAAATATTAGTATCAGCTTTAAATTGTATAAAGGGATTGTGTAATGAAATGTCCTTGAATTCATATTGTGTGACCTGAGGAAATAACAATTAAATGGTATATCATCCTCAATCCACTTCCGTTTGCCTTAGCAGAAGCACAACAGAACTCTCCAACCTGCCTGATTCTATAAATAGTGATGAAATATAACCCCTACAGAGCTGTTGCTTGCCTTCAGATTCTATTCTCAGCAGTCCAAGAGAAAGAAAGCCAGAGAGAATTAGAAACATTGCAAAACACTGGCCTAGTTCTCATCAAGGTGGTAGATCTTTCTAGACAGTTCAGACCTCAGATGGAAATGCAGAAAACAGTGCTTGGAAAATTAGGTCTAAATGTTAATTCTATAATGTTGAATATTAGAAATCAGGAAATTAATTCGTTGCCATCAATAATAATACATGAAGTCATTAAACTCAAGTGTTAAGTAACTCATCATTTAAAACATTATTGTTCAAGCTGATCATGAGATTTACAAACAATGGCAAGGAGGTTACCACCATTGATCCCAGTGGCACATTTTGCTATTTTCACCTTCAAAGGTGTTATTTTTGTCATTTCAAATGTGTTTTTCTTTAACCTAGAATTCCCTTCCTATGAAAGGCCCTTAACACAACTGGCAACTAGGGATGATGGCGTAACTTTGTTATTTCTAGAAATTGCCAAGTTAAGAAAGAGTGTCTTAAGTGTAGAATCTCATGTTTTAAATATACGAAAATCATTCTTCAGTACAAATGGATCACTGTCTATTTGTCTCCACATAACCCATTAAGAAAAATGATCTGTAAAGATCACAGAGAGAATATATTTGGTTTTTTTAAAAAATCAAAGAGAAGTTTCTGAGTGGGGTATTTTAAAGAAAGACTAGTGACCTCATCAGATGGGCCACTGGAATCATGATGCATCATGGTGAATCCAGAGGTGCCCATCTGGGGTGTGGAGAACTCATCGCCTCACATCCCAACTCTCCTAAGCCCACATTCCATGGGGGGAAAGGCTGACCACTTGGATCCCCCCCCCCCCATTGTTACTGGTGCAACACGTAAAGTGTATGCCGCAGTGCAACACAGGAAGTGTATGCAACAATGGTATACATTTAGTCCATGATAGTTTACCCATGGAGCCCCACCAGAAATTTTATTTATTTATTTACAACATTTGTATCTCGCCCATATCAACCTGAAGGCAACTCATGGCAGCGTACAAGTCAGCAACAATTAGATGCCATATATAAAAATATATACATCAATAAAAAGCAAAAATATCACAATACATTTAAAAACCTGCCTGTTATTTCAATACTTTAAGCAACATTGAATTACCTGATGCAAAAAAAAAAAAAAAAACATCAGTATCACAAATGAGACACTGTTGATTTTCACAAAGATTTAGATTAGAAATCCTAAAAAGACATTAGTGTTGTTCTGTGTGGATTTTTTAAAATTGTATGTTCATGTGTGGTTCAAGTTAAGGTGGAGGGCTGGCCATACTACATGAAGTCTTATTTGGAATTTTATTTATATCTAGTTAGTTAATTCTTGCTCAGATGTACAGTCTTCAACTTTCACACTGGTATCATGACTCATTCTATGTGTGGGCTGGTAGCACACAGGGACCCTGCAGCATTAGCAGAAACTATACATCAGTTTAGAAAGGTTTTCTCCTAGACAAAACTTTTAAGCCAGTTCCCATAGGAAAATTACTTTTCTTTCTTTCTTAAAAGCTACATCCCATAGGAAAATTACTTTTCTTTCTTTCTTACAAGCTACATCTTTTCATCTCATTTGCTGTTCTTGCTATTCAAAGTCAGCATCCTCTTCTTGCATATCATTCAGAACAAAAATATATGTTAAGCCTGTGGAAAAAGCCAACAACGGAATGTGAGAAAGCTGACAATGTACTCATAAATCTATAATGCACAGACGAGACACATAATGCAAGAAGGAATGCATTTTTTGGGGTTTTGCAAGACAAGGATTGGGATAAACAACTATGATATGGAAGGTAATGGAGGAAACCAGGCAGATAAGTGTGATACATTCGATTTGCTAGACCAAGGAGATGGATGTATAAAACTGGTATTGCACTGATGCTGCAGAATCTGAACTACAAAAATCAGCAGAGCATCTCAAGTTACAGAAAACACCTTCGGGACAAAAATAAAATGTAGGCACCAAGATTTTTTCTCCAAAAGACCATTAAGTAAAGGGCACTGGACAGAAGAAAGACCTCATCCATGAGATTCAGCAATTGCTTCATGGGTGCCTCCATTTTAGGGAAGGATCCAACCAGGGATCCTTTCATTAGGTAGTAAAGTTGCCAGTCTCTGGGCCTCCAGAGAAGGATGCAAATCTAAGAACAAGTAGCATGGGAGGAGGATTAGAACTGACATTATAGAGTTTGACTTTGTGGCAGCTTTAAATCTTGAATAAATACTTCCACCCAATCCTAGCATCAGCTCTCTCTGATTCAGCATGGAGTTGTTTGTATGTCTTTGTTTTTGTGCAGATATTGCTGCACCAAAAAGCCAGGAGCGAGGATTCGCAAGCAAAAGAGAGATGTGGGGTGTTCAGTGTAGAGTGTGGAGGGACAGGGATGAGTTTTCTTATTATACAGGCTGTGGCATGAGAAACACAAGGTCGGGGTGGGGTGGGGGTTCTTGAAAGCTAGTGTTGAGCCCCATGCAGTCACCAGCAGCAAAATAAGAAAAACCCATGTGCTTTGCTTGTCTTTCCTTTGTAAAATCACAAAGATTCAGCCCTTGCTCAGGCAATGGGATATTGCTGACCTGGCAACCCTGCTAGGCAGAATGAGGTAAGTCTTCAGGAATCAGATTCTGAATGTCACAGAATGGCATCAAATGGTTAAGCATTTTAATGTGTTAGTGGATTCTTTTTTACTGTCAGCTATAGAGATACCTCTGGGATTTGGACCTTGTGTGACAAATAATTTGGCTGGTTTTGGATTAGGGTCAAAATCATGCAGCCCTCCATATGTTCTTAGGGGCATTCCCCACCATTTCACACCACTAGCTTTGCTGGCTAAGGCTGATGGGAGTTGCAGTCTGGAAAGCTTTATCAAGAGTCATGACTAATTTGGAAGCGGGTGACAAATATTGATTGAGCACTCTTTATTTTCCCTATTCAGTAACAGTGCCTTCTTCTTCCTCCTCCTCATCTTCTTCTTCTAAGACAGGACTTGGGAATCATTGGTCTTCCAAATATTTGGAAATATTGCAAATGTATAAAGCATTTTGGGAGCTGTATTCCAAAGAATCTGAAGGAGTTGAAGTTCTCCAACCCTATTCTAACAGAACCAACTTGCCTCGCCTACCAGCCCTCAGCAACAGCCATACATTTGTTTACCCAATGCAGAAAATGAAGCGTTACATAGAAACTCCCACCTAGACTTTGCTTTTCTTTTTAATTTAACTTTAAAAAGATGCTTTTGAAAACTGAGATTGTATTTAATCTCTTTACAGCTAAGAGCAATGTCATTTGTTTTGAGGGTTTTTTTTTTTAAATAGATTTATAAAAACAGTGGTTACTATCTTTTAGTTAAGAGTGCCCTCTGGTGAAAAGGGGAAAAAAAGACAGAATAGACAAGCTCAAATAGAATACCAATGAACAATACAGGGTGGTTTTTGTTTTATCTCATTTATTTTTGTAATTTGCATTCATGTACATGTCATCTTTTAGGCTGGTCCCACTTGTTCATGCACCTATATAAAATTCCTTAACAGCTTATATTTCCATTCTGTGCAGCCTATGTTTTAAGTTATCACTGCTTAGATACATGTTGTTACGTAACATAAAATAGAGAAATTGCCTTCCCTTGAGGTTCTTGGCATTCCATGGTGGTGGGCAGTGGATGCTTACAGTCCACCTATCATACTCCAAGCATTTGGTAAGCTGAAAAAAGTTTGAGCTCTGGAATGAAACTAAATTATTTATGAAGAAACTGAAGCATCAGTGTGGGATGCAAAACAGAACTAGCTTTTCTTCATATTGCTGCAGACAAAATGAGAAAATGGGAGGGGTCAATTTAAAAAGAACGTGAAAGATTACATCAGTCTCGTTTTATCTTTGAACGACAAATATCCACTCGGTAATTCCCTGCTGCAGATGTACTGATAACTGATCATGTGAACCATGAATTTCTGGTGGATTCCTTGCAGCAACAATAAATTCAGTGCATGGATGACAGCACTAAAAGCTCATTTCTTAAAACATGTTGTACCTTTTTCTCCATACATATGTTCAAATGCATTCAAGATCTAGGCCTCAAACTATAGCTCTTCTGCTTCATGTAGAATCCAATAATTCCTTTGGTCAAAATCATTCATGATTCATCATTAGGAGGCAAGGGAGTCCAAATTAAGCACCATTGGGTAGGAGTGTGCCTCCGCATTAACTGAATTAGTTAGTGTATAATTTAAGTAAACACAATTATGTTTCATCAACTGTTAAAACACCTAAAATATACATGTAATTGTCTGTTAATGATCTTATAGATTGAAATGCCTGGAAGGCTAGCTTGTTTCATTCAGGAGTAAACCAATATTGGGCTTATAGAATATACCTTGATTCCACACCCCCATCCCAACCACCCAAGAATCACAAATCTACTCAGATCCATGTGTTTGATACATACATTTGGAATTAAAGATTTCTGAGCATAGAAAATTGAAGTTATTATTTAGTTGTAGACTCAGAATGGTGTAGTAATTTGAGTTTTGGACGAGGTCTTTGGGGATCACAATTCAGACTCTGCTCATAGAAACGGAGTGACCTATGGCTAGTCATACTCTATCAGCCTTAGAGGAAATGCCAAGCTCCATCTGAACAAATCCTACAAGAAAACCCCTTGATAGGCTTTGCATATATTGAAAATGAAAGGCAATAAGAAGGAGAAGGAAGAGAAGGAGAAGACGTAGGATTTGTTGGGTTATAGAGTGAGTTTGATGGCTATAGTTAATTGAATGATAGTTACCATCAAAGCAAATGAGGAGGATGGAACCAATATGGGAAACCACAAGTGCCATTTAGTCCAACCCCCTGTCATATAGAAACAAGACAAAACTTTAATCCTATTCAGTCATGAAAATCCATTGGTGACTCTTAGTTTACCTTAGGGTTGCCATAAGTCAAAACAACTTGAAGGCATACAAGAAGAACAACCTTTGATACACAACTTTGGATTTTAGAATTCAAGTAAATTGTATTCATCCTTCCCATCCCCATCCATTTATATGGTGATCCTGACATTTAGGGTAAACAAAACAAAATGCAGAATATACCAGAACCCCAGTAAATGAAGGAAACACGTATATATGTATATAAAATTCAGCAACCAACTGTACATTATAAACATCATCCAAATTGTTTTCCTCTCAAAAATCATGATTATTAGCCATTGGTTAATTGCAATCTATTTTTAGCAACAGCAGCAGGAAAATAATTGGCCTTTTTTCTGTTACTACTTTTCTTTTTATTGCAAATAAATCTGAAGCATAAGAGTCAGCTGTAATTCCAAGCCGCAGAATAGATAACAAAGTTATACAATTTAACCTGTTGTTATAGAAAAGACAGTGCTGCATTTTCTTCTGCCAGTCTTGAATGACAGCATATAATGTCAGGTCAAATTGGATTTTAAAAAATAATCCCTCTTTAACTACAGAAAGAAGACCATTAAAATGGACTATAGTGTCTCCTTGTGGAGAGAAAAAGTGGGGCAATTATTATTATTATTATTATTATTATTATTATTCCTATATTTAACTACAGTTAAATAATAAAATATCCAATAAATAATTTGATCCAACCTTAATAGTGAAAAAACACTGCTTGCTTCTGACAATCTTCTGAAAATCCATAACATATAGTATATTTGAAATTTGTGGTTTAACATCTATATAATTACATTTCTTTAAATGGACTAATGATAATCCAGTCTGATTGGTTTTCACATTTAAATTCTTCAGCCAAAGTATAAGTGTCTATCAACATTACTACCATATAATTTATAGGCACCAAGCACATATCAAAACTGAGTACTGTTAATAGAAAGTGTCTATAAAATAAATGAGATTTCAACTTTTTCAACTCAATGCATCATTCTTAACATTTCAGAGCAGATTCCAAATATCTTCAGGAAGGCAAACTGATCCAGTTCCATCTCATGTTTCATGCACCATATTATCATTAAGGAATTCCTTTTGCTTTAAAAGTCCATAATCAGGTAAGTAATATTAGATTTTCCGTCACTAGACAAACACCCTCTTGTAGCAGTTGACAGCTGAATTGTTTTGTCAGTGACATTTACAAAGTTAGTTTGAGATCTGTTCCTGTTGCCTCACAAATTTCAAATGACCATGGTCTTATCTGCTTGATGAATCATGGGATCACTTTAAATCTCCACACCCAAAGTTTCTGAAGTACACAGTTCAGAAAGCTGGGAGTCAAAAAGAGGGTACTAGTACTCCATGGGATAAGGAGAAAACGCTGATTCTGCCTTCTACTTTATTACCATTGTTTCTACTCCAGTTTGCTTTACAAAGGATAGCTGCTTGATTCCCCCAAGGTTTAGTAAAATGGCTGTCTAAAACAATTGCTAGAAGCTACCAAAATTAGAAGACTACCTGAAGCCAAAATCAGCTATTTGCTGAAGGAATGATGTACTGTAGGTCAATCACCTGGCACGCTGTACTATTTTGACAGCCAGAAGAAACGTAGACTGAATTTGAAAGCAATAACAGAGGTTTAAAATACTTTCAGGCCTGAAAAGATTTCTGATATAGAGCCTCCTCTCAGAAGGAATCAGACATAAGCAAGAAATACAGTGCAAGACATTTTATCCCCTTTGACAGCCATTTAAAAGACTCACTCCCTCCCCAATTGGCGCAAGAATGGCCAAACCAGGGTTCGTACAGGTTCATTGGCTGGGGATTCCCGCTGATGTCACAGGTGGGTGGAGCTTCCTTTGTGGCAGGAAAAATGGAGAGCCATTTGTCCATTTGAAGCTAGAGCTGTTCAAAGTGCCACCCAGGTTTGGGCTTAATCATATGGTTTGCAACAATGTAAATAGCCTGTAATGGGCTTAAGTTAAAGGAGTCAGTTGCAGGGACAATGAGAAGGCTAATGGTAAATATCAACAATTCAATGCAAAGCATACAGAGCAATACAAATCCTATTAGGATGCAACTTCTATTTGATATTTGTGATGTTCCTTGAAGCCTGATCCTAATCTTTAAAAAGGATCTTTTCCTGTTTGCCTTGCCTCCCAGAGGGAATTCCCACTCAGCAGGACACCAGATCAAATTCCCAGATGTATAAACCCCAACAGTTTCACAAGCACATACAATGTATATTTCTAACTTTCTTGGGTGCACTGGAACATAGATATGGCTGTCCTCTCCCACCCAACCCCTTGTTTATTTATCAGTGATAAATCATAGACATGAATCTAGACATAAGAGAAGCCTCAGAGTGCTTTTGTTAGGGTGAAGCTCTATAGGAGAGGGGATTTGGAATTAACCTATTGTCTGAGGAACATTTCTCTTCCCACCTCCCCAAGGCTTTTTGGGATTGGCAATTGGTTTGATTAATCCTCTAGGAGTTTCCAGGCCCGAGACAGTTTTGAAGATGAGCTGTTGTACAAGATCTCATTCTCTCTCTCTCTTCTCTCTCTCTCACCTCTCTCTCTCTCTCACACACACACACACACGTATACACACACACACACACACGTATGTATATGTATGCATACATATTGAAATAGTGTTTTAATTCACTATTTTTGGAGGGGGTCAATTTTTCATACACATGCCCTCCTATCATTTGAGCAGAGGAAGTACTTCCAGCAATAAACTGGGAGCCAGTGTGGTGCCATGGTTTGAGTGTTGGATCAGGACTTTGTAGAACAGGGTTCTAATACCCACTAGGCAATGAGAACTGACTGGCAAATCACACTCTCTTAGCCTCAGAAGAAAGCGAAAACAAAATCTACTCTGAACATAAATCTTGCCAAGAAAACCTTGTGTTAGGTTCACCTTAGAATTGCCATAAATAAAAAACAACAACTTAAGATCACGCTGCATCTGCAATGGTAAAACAGGATTTTGGCTCCTGAAAAAAAATTGAAATACAACGTACATGCTTACCAAAGCAGATGTCTTATTTGAATTTTTAAAGCCTCCTAATGGATTTTGACAACAGTCTTTTATTTTAATGTCCTCACTTCCCAGTTTTGGATCATTAAAATAAAATTTCCAATGATTTGGGTGCCCTCTTGAGTGTTCTGTGTTTATTACAACTTCATGAAAATGGATGTTTACCTGGAGCTTTAAAAACCTATTATGGCTGAGCAGCAATGCAAATGACTAATTATGCAGAATTCTCATGAGGACCTTTTTAAGTAAAAGACAAGAGATGGAAGGATGCCATCTCTTAGCTGCCTACTGCTGTTTCCGAAGATAAAAAAAATGTGTTGATTCCAAAGAAAATGTGAGAGATGCCATGGCAAAATCAGGTTTGATTCATACCTGCAGTTTGCAGATTTCAGATTCAAATTCAGAGCTGTCATTAATGAAAATCCATCATTCCCATATATGAAAATGATGGGTTTTCATTCATGACAGCTCTGGATGAGGCATTGTCTACCATCTTTTATAGTTCATAGAGGTCATAGTCAGCAATGAAGATGAATTAAGGGTGCCAGTTCTTAGCTCTTTAGAAAAGGATGCAGCTTATATACAAATAAAAGCAGGTATCCAAATCATGCAGGGCTTCACCATTAGTCAAAGTGAAGTTTCAGGCAACAGATGCTAGGACCAGGATAGCAACAGGGTATTGCTGCGCATGTTTTTATGTGCCATGTTGTTTGTCTTACACGCACACATCCACACATGTACAGACACCAAACTACCCTACCAGCTTCAGACCCAGTGCAGTTCATGATCTTTGGCAATGTTGAAATAAGGTTCAGGCAGCAAAAGGATACGGCTCATGTCTGATACCAGGCCATGGCCATCTTATGAAGATCTGGTAAGGATTTCAACTCAGCACTATTGGGATGAACATAGATTTTAAATGTGTGCTTTCCCAGACCTACAAAAGCTTTCACATGCAGCACCTAAAAACACCAATGGGATTTTGGCCTTCATAAATAGAAGTATAGTGCCTAGATCCAGGGAAGTCATGCTACCTCTCTATTTTGCCTTGGTCAGACCACACCCGGAATGCTGTGTCCAATTCTGGGCACCGCAATTGAAGGAAGATGTTGATAAGCTGGAATGTGTCCAGAGGAGGGCGACTACAATAATCAAGGGTCTGTAGAACAAGCCCTATGAGGAGCAGCTTAAAGAGCTGGGCATGTTTAGTCTGAAGAAGAGACAGCTGAGAGGAGACATGATAGCCATGTATAAATATATCACAAGCACAAGGTTTTCTGCTACCCTGGAGATTGGGATGCAGACTTACTTACTTACTTACTTACTTAGCCGATCCCTCATAGTCCGAGGATGATGGTCCTCCAAGTTTGTATCCTGGCGGTGGATTCGTAGGTGACTGCGGAGCCCTGTTCTTGATCTGAATCTTCTCCCACAGTGAGGGCATCAGTTTCCAGGTGGAAGGCGGTCCCGGTCGGGGTTGGCTTGATGCGCCTTCCTCTTGGCACGTTTCTCTCTTTTGCCCTCCATTTGTGCCTCTTCAAATTCTGCAGCACTGCTGGTCACAGCTGACCTCCAGCTGGAGCGCTCAAGGGCCAGGGCTTCCCAGTTCTCAGTGTCTATGCCAGAGTTTTTAAGGTTGGCTTTGAGCCCATCTTTAAATCTCTTTTCCTGTCTTCCAACATTCCGTTTTCCATTCTTGAGTTCGAAATAGAGCAACTGCTTTGGGAGATGGTGGTCGGGCATCCGGACAACATGGCCAGTCCAGCGGAGTTGATGGTGGAGGACCATTGCTTCAATGCTGGTGGTCTTTGCTTCTTCCAACACACTGATATTTGTCTGCTTGTCTTCCCAAGAGATTTGCAAGTTTTTTCGGAGGCAGCGCTGATGGAATCGTTCCAGGAGTTGCATGTGACGTCTGTAGACTGACCACGTCTCACAAGGTTGGGAGGACAATAGTTTTATAAACAAACACTTTGGTATCCCTACAGATGTCCCGGTCCTCAAACACTCTCTGCTTCATTTGGAAAAATGCTGCACTCGCAGAGCTCAGGCGGTGTTGAATTTCAGTTACTTTTGTGGAGAGGTGGCTGCCAAGGTAGCGGAAATGGTCAACATTTTCTAATGTTACACCATTAAGCTGTATTTCTGGCATTGAAGTACAGAAAAGGAGATTCCACATGAACATGAGGAAGAACTTCCTAACTGTGAGAGCTGTTCAGCAGTGGAACTCTCTGCCCTGGAGTGTGGTGGAGGCTCCTTCTTTGGAGGCTTATAAACAGAGGCTGGATGGCCACCTGTTGGGGGTGCTTTGAATGCGATTTTCCTGCTTCTTGGATGGCCCACAAGGCCTCTTCCAAGTCTATGGTTCTATGATTCTATGGAAACGTTAACATGCATGCAGTTTTCTAATGAGTCAGTTCTGCTACCGGTAGCATAAGTATATGGGGAAACGATGAAAATTTTGGGAAGGTGTTCCAATGCCTCCATGCACAACAGTTTTCCCCAGGCAATGCCAATGGACAGCCTTGATTACCGAAGCTCCATTCCTTCTCTGAGCCAAGTGGACAATAGTGGTCAGGAGAGGACAGCTCTGTGAAAGCTCCATTGCACCATCCCCCTTTCTCTTTTGAATAACTTCTTTTTGTGGGCCTCTTTGACATTATGGTGACCCTAAGGCTATTCTATAATGGAAGGTTTCTTCAGAGAGGGTTTGTCTTTGCCTTCCTCTGAGAGGAAGACAAAGCTGAGAAAGTGCAACTTGGTTCTGTTCCCAAGAAAGGGTTTCCATGTCTAAGCAGGGATTTGAAACCTGGTTTCCGGAGCATTGGTCCAATGTTCAAATTACTACACCATACTGGCCCTTTTCCGATGGAATGGTAAATTCTTGTAATATCAACTGATTCATGGCAGGATTCCTGCTTGACTGGGGTTATTTTTCCATGTTTCAATGAGGACATCAGGTTTTTTAAAAACTCTATAGTAGCTTCCACTGAGGGAATTCAAAGGATTTTTCCTTTGCCCTGTGCCACACACTCTGGGGACATTTTAGTTCTATGTAACCCCAAATCATGCTTTTATATTTTCATTTGGGATGTATAAGAAATATCACTCTGTGTGAAGCAATAAAGATAAGGAAAAAACAAGTAGCAAACAGTAATGGTTGCAAACTCATATGACTGAACTGTGTTTTATATGACTTTGCTCTCTTTTTTCCTTGCTCTCGGTTTATTTATAGTGAAATAGCTTTTTTCAATAAGTGCAAGCTTTTATTGCTGCTGGAGATGATGATTTGCTGTTCTCTTTCATCCTTCTCTCTTTTCCTCCTTGGCCCCATCACTCACATCACTTTTTATAGCAATCAATACCTCCAGGCTGGCAGGGATTCTCTCTGGGCTTTCAGAGAGTTGCTTTCCTCTCCACTAATGGTGAAGGCTCCATTTCAGTAAAACAAAATGTTCTCCAACAATTGTTGACTGAGGTAACTAATGTAGTTTGGAGATGGCAGATAATAAAGTTTGCTGTGAATTCTGTTTTATATGAAATAATGTCAGGAAGAGGATGCTATCTTCTAGAAATCTTGGATTCTTTGCTTCTCTCAATAACCATATATACTCGAGTATAAGCTGAGTTTTTCAGCCCCCTTTTTAGGCTGAAAAAGCCCTTCTCGGCTTATACTTGAGTCAGTTATTTATTATTTTACTCTGAGGCAGGAGGAGGAGATGGCAAGGGGGACGTGAGAACTTCCTAACTGTGAGAGCTGTTCAGCAGTGGAACTCTCTGCCCTGGAGTGTGGTGGAGGCTCCTTCTTTGGAGGCTTAAAATACCTCCCTGCTTAATGTGGTTCCTATTCATCTACTCAAATTGCTGTTTTCAATCCGCTAGGTGGGCAGGGAACTGGGCTGAAGGTCAGGAGCTCACCCTGACCCAGCTTCGAACTGTCAACTTTTCTGTTGGCAAGATTTACTGCAGCTGCAGCTGGTGATCAACCTGCTGTGCTAAAGCCGGACCCTTTATAAATGTTGTTTAATGTTTTTTAAATGTGTTTTATAGGATGGTTATCATTGCTTTTATAACTTTTTGTTTTATATTATTTAAATTGTATTTTATTTAAATTGTATTACTTATTACTGTACAAGACATCGAATATTTGCCTTTTTATGTCTGTGAGCCACCCTGAGTCCCCACGGGATGATGGAGCAGGATATAAATACATGTTGTTGCTGTTGTTGTTGAATATAGTTCCTCAGATCCTAAGCCATATTCTTGGAATTCTGCTTGAAAATAAACCAGAAATTAATGGAGCTCTATAAATACTTCCAATGTCATGTGTTTACACTAACTATTGTTTTTATGCAGTTTTCAAAATCAGCATAATATATTGTCACATTCCATACTAGACCTTGTTAGATACTATTAAAACATAACTAAGGCAATCACAAACTTCTGTTGAAAAGACTCAGTGTGGTATGGTGGTTTGCATGTTGGATGAAGAATCTGGGAGGCACACTCTCTCAGACACAAGAAAACGCAATAGTACACCCCACTTATCAAATCTTGCCAAGAAAACTCTGTAATAGGTCCCCCTTAGGGTTGTTATAAGCTAGAAACAATTTGAAGGCCCATAACAAGAAAGTCTCCAAATTCCAGGTGATCTAGCTTTTCATGCAAAAGTTACAAAGCATAGTAGATGAAATGGAACACTAAAGGGCCCCATTCTTATAGAACAGGTTCACAATTTTTCTACTGTCATATATGCATCCCTATCTTGGCTCCCCCTAAAAAATGCCTCTGAAACAAGAGTGGGCACCGTGCTGTCTTCCAGGTAGTATTGGAGTGAATATACCAGTAATTTTCATTTTTGGCTGTGCTATTTTGTGTCAGAAGAACCTTTCAATATCAGTATTTTCCAGCATCTTGATTCAGTTTACCAGCCTATCATTTCATATTTGTGTGATGGAGACAGGCCAGGTGGTGATTTTTTTATTCTGTCCTTTTGCCCACCCAGTTTGTCAGCTATCCAATCCAAACTATGACTCTTTATTTATATGTCAAGTACAAGATGCTCTTAGAAGTCTTTTGCTATCTGTCACCTAATTTCATCGAGTGTTCTACTAGTATGGTTCATTCTCGGTCAAGCTAGTGTATATGTTGCTTTTTAAATTACAATTGCACAGGCATTTAAAATGTCTTATCTTATTTATATTCCACTGAGTTTCTGGCATTTTTCCAGGACTGAAGCCAGTTCCTTAATTATTCTGAATGATGTAGCCACACCCTCTCACAGATTTAACTGTTTGTATTAGGACTTACACTTTGCATCTCACAATCTATAAATTATGCCTGTTATATTCTGTACTTTACACAGCCAGGGCAAAAAGTTGGCAACTGAATGATCTAACCTGTAACAAAGAGAAAGTAGTTTTCCTCCAATAATTCTATTTCAGTTCATCTGTAAAGATCCCATTGCATAAATAATCTGAAATTAAAATTCAAAAATTTGTTTGTAAATAGGATTTTAGTTTAGAATACCTATCCTAACATTTTTCAGTATAACAAACTAATTTCCAGAGGAGTGCCTAAGTTTCCAAATAAATCTAAATTGGAGTGGTGTTAAAAAGGCACAACAAAGGGGATAAGTGAGCATTATTCATGAAAGTATGAATAACACAGTTTGATGTGTGTGCTATTTCACATTAGCAGGAAATGGCTCATGCATGCTTATAGTTATGCATGTAAAATCTAATGATGACTCAGATAAAAGCTTGTGTCAAAGTCTATATATGAAGTCAAGTAGAGAAGAGCCATGAACTTTATCTATAAAATGTCAGAAGCTCAGAGAGCTACCCCACCAAACAAAGCAGTCAAAGAAAAACAGGAAGAGGTCTTTTCAAAGGCTGGCAGATAATTCAACAGAGTTATTCACAGCATCCTTTGAACAATCTATTCCTTTTCTTTCCCTTATCACTCTGGATGATTTCATTTGTCTGGGCAGCCAGTAGAGTATTGTATTTGTAATACATAAGAGATTCTTGCAAAATTGTAAAATATAAATATTGTCCCTTCATACATGTACCTGATATATATCCCATAGTGCTAAAGTCCAATCCATATTCTAATCTACCCTGTAATTTATGTTTCACAAACCACATTAGTTTCTAGGATGTAATGCACCTACACACACACCTTACTTTGCTTTGAAAAAATAAAGTGATTTATAAATAAAAATAGAAAGTACTTATAAAATACATTTAAAAATTTAAAATCATTTAATACCACAGACCCAAGTGGAACAATACACTTAACTCTGCCTAATACGGCAGTCTGGCCTTGCAGCTGGATGCCCCTTATTCTGTTTAGTCCTCTCCCCAACACCACCACATGAGCACTTTTCTTGCATTGGCATAGCTAGGCTAATCTGGGGGAAGCCAAATGCCTGTGCTATCAGCTAAGCATGGAAGCTGCAGACTACCTGTCCCATTCCCAGTTGTAATACAATGGCAACTCATCCTCCCCTATATAGTGGTGATGGTTCTTGCATAGTACATGCCCAGCTATCAATATAAATGAGTGCTGCAACAAGGGGACCAAGAATATTGTTTCTGCTACAGGTGACTTTTTCCCAGTTCTGCCTTGCACAGTAGCTTGGTACATGGCTTAGTTTCATCCCATCTGAATTACTGTAACGTGCTCTACATGGGGCTGCCTTGGAAGAAGGATCAGAAATTTCAGCTGGTCCAAAGAGCTGTAGCCAAGTTGCTCACTGGGGCTGGCTACAGGGTGTGAACAACCCCCCTTTTGCAGCAGCTCTACTGGCTGCCAGTCTGTTTCTGGGCCCAGTTTAAAATGCTGGTTATGACCTTTAAAGTCCTAGACAATTCAGGTCCAGGCTATTTGGCTCATCCCCTTGTATGAACCTACCCAGGCTCTCAGATCTTCAGGAGAGGCCCTTAACTCGGTCCCACCTCCATCTCAAGTTTCTTGGTGCCTGCCACTCAGCTTTTTTATTAATACGGGCTTTAAAGATGAAGGTTCATAAGATCAGTTCAGGGGATGCTGTGGTTTTTAACTTTGATGCTGATCTTAAGTTCAGCATCCTCTGAACTTAAGATCAATTCAGGGGATGCCGTGGTTTTTAACTTTTTAACTGTGGTTTTTAACTTTTGTTTTAATGATTTTTAACTGGAATTTTAAAATAATTTTTATATTTAATCCTGTTTTAATGTTCATATATTTGTATTTTTATGCTGATGTAATTGCTGCTGTAAACCACCTTGGGTCTTCAAAGAAAGGCGATATAGAAATGTCCGAAATAAATAAATAAATAAAATGCTTTATGCTAAGCAACTTTGAGTCCCTTTCAGGAGAAATAAAATGGGATATGATAATAATAATAATAATAATAATAATAATAATAATAATAACAACAACAACAACAACAACAACAAGCTCAAACGCATCACAGTTGAGTTTGCATTGTCCCTGACTCCTTCTCTGTTGGCACCATGTAGCCAGTAGAGGAGCTATTGGAACCACTGTCTTGTCTTCCTTGGGTCCCATTGGGGAGAAAGTCTGAATAAAAATAAATCCTTCCAGCGCAAAGAGGACACAGGCACAGGAGTATGTGTGTGCTTATTTTTCCCAGATAGAATGTGGGGACATCAGTAGCTAGTTGGAGCAAGGAGGCTGGGAGAGCCATCTTTCTTTGTCATCCCTGAAATTAATTCGATGGGCTGGAATAAAACCAAAAACAGTGGTTCTATGACTCTGTTTCCAGCCCCTATGTTTCACTGCTGCTTTCATGTGACCGACTTCTATATTTAGTCAAACTACCAAAGTCATCTCTTGTTTGGCAAGTCTAAGGATGTTACCCCATGGGTGGGAGCAGGCCTGTAGTGAGGGGGGGGGGGGTTAGGGGTTCAACCCCCCCCCCCCCGAAATGTTTCAGATTTTTTTAAAAAACTGGTTTACTCATGAATTTTAACTGGTTAACCAAATCCCCATGCTAAGTCTATGAGATGCAAAAAATTAAGAGTCCCTCCCGAACTGCAAGCACTATCTCAAGCAAATATTGGCAATTTATTCACACTGTCATTACTTGCAGCAATAGCAGATGTAGTTGTTCTGGTACAGCTGTACCAGGAGCTCCAACTTTATTTGCTTTATATTAAATGTTTGCTTGCAGTCAGGGACTCTGCAGATAGGTGGCTTCTTTGGTTGCAGTCATAGGGCAAGTCACCTGTCCATCATTGTTAAGTTTTGGTCCCGCCCCTTGCTCAGGTCAATTGGGAAGGGAGCCATTTTTAGTTAGTCTCAGCAAGGTAAACTTATATATAGGATGTGTGCAAGCTTCCCCTGTACAAAAGCTTCAACCCTTAAGACCTTCCGGGGGAGAAAGGTCTTAAGAGTCTCCAAAGAATTTCCAGGAAAACAGCCCTAAAGACCAAAGAACTCCAGCTGGAAAACATCTCCTGGCTTGCTGGTAGGTCAACTCGACGTTCAAGATGCAGTTCGACCTGGTAGCGGAGCCCACATCAGTAAGGGTTAGATTACAGTCAGCCTGGGAGAAGTTAAAAAGGGGATTTTCCTTTAAATAAGAAGTTATTGAAGACAGTTGCCTGTTCTTCGTGGGCAAGATTAGGAATTCACCAGTTGCCTAAAAGCTTGGAATCATTTGCTTAACTTTACTGAAGACAAGAGAAGTTTCTGTTTGATTGTTCATTAATAAAATACTTTGTTGTACTTCTCAAGCCATCTAAAGACTATTTGTGGTGGAAACCTCTGAGAACTTCTCTTTAGGCCCCCTGGCTTCCCGCTGGGCAAAAGTTGCACATCCTGTTCTAAAGACAATTTTTTACAGGCCCAGCACGAGACAGAACAGTAGTGATGCAACCAAGTTGGGGGGGGGGGGTGTTGAATGCTCTCATTAAGGAGGCCAGACTTGGTGGGGGTGGTTGACAAGGGCGGAGCTGCAGGCTATTGAAGGCTGCTCTGCCCCCTGCTGTGCTCTTTGCTTCAGCGTGAGCTAGGAGGCAGGTTTCAACCCCCCCCCCGTGAAATTTTCAACCCCCCCCCCCCCGAAAATTTCAACCCCTCCCAAAATTTTTTTCTGGCTATGGCCCTGGGTGGGAGACAAGTAGGGAAAAGCGTTTGGAAGAGTGGAGACTCATCCCGGCAAGGTCCGTCTTCAGGGATGGACAACCATCTCACGTTCTTTCCCCCCATTTTCTTCAGTCAGAAGTCGGGGAACACTCTACTCCTGAAAAATGTGACTTATCTCCTTTTTAGCACATTGGCAAGACGGATTCCTATGGGGGTACAGAAGTGGCTGTATGTCATGGGATGGTGTGATGAATTCCCTACCTTTCTAGGCCAGGGAAAGCCCAGGAAGTAGGCCCAGGAAGTTCAGCAGCCATTTGAAGGAGGTGGTGCAAGGAGGCAGCCATTTTAGAGCACCCAGTTCCTAGAGGGGGCGGAGCTCAGGAGCAGCCTAGAGGGGATGTGGGAAGTTGTGTAATTGGCTGGGAGAGAGTGGGTGGAGCTTAGCTGGAGGGAAGAGAAAAAAGCCTTGAAGTAGGTGCATTTTAAAAATCTGACAGCTCAGTTAGGGTTTGATGATTGAAGAGTCAGGGACTGGTGTCTGAAGAGTTAGGTTTTGGGGAGTGTTTGAAGAAGAAGAGTTAGTGAAGCCAGGAGTTGGTCAGTTAGTATAGATAGATAGTTATTAGGGAGTATAGCTAGTCCAGAGAATAGACAGATCCAAAGGAAAGGACTGTCTGGAGTTCAAAGAAGTCTAGTCAGAGGGAAGACTGCTAGATTCCTGTGAGGGAGTGGAGAGTTATTGTTGAAACTAAGGATTGAACTGTTCTTTGAAGTAACCACACGCATTTTTTCATTACTGCAATTGTTAAGCTTAGGTGCCTGTATTGTTAAAGTCTCTCAAATAAACAACTTTGTTATTTGCTAAATAACATCTGTCTCAAGTGTGCCTCTATTCGACACAATTCCATAGCAGTACAGAACAACAGAGTTTTAAGAAATGGTGGCAGTGTTTGTTTAAAGGAATCTCAGTGCTATTTACCTCAGAGTACAGAGCCCTGAGTGTGAATCCAGCACAACACAGCATGCTTAAAACCTCTTGCCAAACCAGAGGCTAAATATTCCTTGAAATGGGGTGGTTGCCAGTGATCAAAGAACTTTACCTCAGAAAATAGTCTGTTGATGGCAAAGTCTCAGCAGCCCCAAACACTTAATTGAATTTATTTAATAATCTTTTACATTTTGGTGGTTCAACATTGGGATTGGATAGACCAAATCCCCTTCTCTACATTTTTGGTGAGACACTGGTGAGATCTTCAAACAAAGAGGGATCCTCACAGCCTGATAGAGATTCTCTCCTTTTTATTGCATTATATTTTTGGTGGCATACTGGTGGGATCGCATTTTATTTTGGTTGGCAGCGTTTGGGATCGTATAATACACTTCTATACAATTGGTGGATCAATGGTGTGATAGTTTAACACCCCCAAATCCTTTACAGATAGCCTTCATCCGTGTGTCTCCATTTTGCCAGCATGTGAAAGCAAAAAGAAAATGGGAGGGGGAGGGGGGGCTTATATGCAATAAGGTCCTTAGTCCCCTTCTACACTGCCATATTAAATCAACATTATCAGCTTTGAACTGGATTATATGGCAGTGTAGACTATGATAAGTCAGTTCAAATCAGATAATGTGGATTTATGCTTTGATAACCTTGAGCTTGTTTGGAGGTTCTAGCAGGGGAGCGCAGCTATCATAAACCCGGGACCGAAGACTGGAGATTCCTTCTATACCTGGGACGTCGTCCTCTTCCACCGAGCGTGCAGCTTCGGGAGAGACACACATGGAGCGGTGAGGGAGGAAGGGGACACCCGCCTAGCCAGCCAGATCAGCCAAATCAACCCTGGCGATCAATGGGGTGACAGATGTCGCAGCCAAATCATCCCTCACAAAAAAGGTTGAAAATCTTTCGCTTTGATAACCTGAAATATCTGGCAGTATAGAAGAGGCCTTGCAGTGGTTGTTTAAATATTCAGGACTAGCTATGTTGTCCATACAACAAAATAAAACAAAATTTACAAAATATATCTATATGGGCAATCAAATTGCACAAAACACTTCATGCAAGTTTTCAAAATTCCGCAAACGTCTACATCAGACAAAAGACATTTAGAAACCATACAGAAGCAAAGAAAAATGATGGTGTTGGAGACACAGGCCCACATTTTGTATCAGATGTTTGTAAGTTGCTCAGTTAGTCTGGAGAAATCTCAGTGCAGTCAGAGGTCATTCCCACTTGGCCATGTGTGAGGCTTGAGACAAAGGCCTGTACAATTTAAATTCCAGCAGCAGCAATGTAACTCCTCTTGGGATCTAGGAAGTCTATCTTTCACGGTGATTGCTGTTTGTGCTCTCTTTGCCTTGAATGATAACTTCAACACACATGCTGCCTTATGGGTTGGTATAGTAGAAAATGTTCTCCTGGTTTATCAAATAAAGGAATCCTCCAGAAGATTATTGTCAAAATGTAACTGATCTTCTTAGAATATTTTAAAACTTCATTTAAAAATGAGATAAAATGCAGTTAAAAAGCAGTTGGAACACTATTAAGAGCATTATCTAGAAGCCTTTTGAATAAATATTGGATCTTGTCCAATGCATTCTGAATGTAGGTACTGAGTCCACAAAGATATGGGCTGGATTAAAGCCAAAAACAGTGGTAATGTGAACCATGTAATTTGTGAATTGGAAACAAAGAAAGAGAAGAAAGTAAAAAATATATCATTTGATTAGTTCTTGTTAGACTACATTAGCAGTACCAACACCACTCCCATTGCACCAGCAGTGATGA
Source organism: Anolis sagrei (assembly GCF_037176765.1). Lineage (NCBI taxonomy): Eukaryota > Metazoa > Chordata > Lepidosauria > Squamata > Anolidae > Anolis > Anolis sagrei. Next base: position 88,320,596 of record NC_090023.1, read on the forward strand.
AAACTCTCATACACATATACTCGCACACAAGAGCTGAATGATGAACAGTACCAAATGGAGTTTCAGGGAAAGAAACTGTTGCTTCAGCTGGCTCTCAGCCTGCTGGCCATGTGAACAACCCCTGCCATGTCCTGCCTAGTCACAGCTCCCACATACTCCTGAACAGTTGGCTAATACACGAATTAATAAACACTTCTTTTAAGATTTGGGAGAACACCTCTCTAGGAATCTCTAGTTCACCCAGTGTGTATCTATAGAATCATGCTAGGGGACCTACAAATATCTAGAAAAGTGTTCTCTCTCACTCGTCCGGCACAACTCTGTAGTCAATCTATGGCAAAAGTTGGCCACAGAGTAACACTGGAATGCCTAAAGATTTCTAGGTTAAAAATCTGGGTTCTAGATTCTAAATTAATCAAATCTGTTAACCATGCAAATGCGAAGAGCAGACTGTGGAGAGATAGCTGCTTTCTGAAGGGCTGAATTAGTAGGTTCTCTTAATCAGTCTTTGGAGCCCCTTCCACCCTGCCCTATATCCCAGGATCTGATCCCAGACTATCTGTTTATCCCAGATTATTTGGCAGTGTAGACTCATATAATCAAATTTAAAGCAAATAATCTGGGATCAGATCCTGGGATATAGGGCAGTGTGGAAGGGGCCTAGGAGAGCAGGTATGACTTGGAAAATCACCTGTGCCACAATACGCCTCACATGCTGCCTGTCTCTGAGGATCCACACAGCCAAGCCTTCAGAAAGAACCCAGCTCTGTGTGGCAAAACTGCTGAAGACAGAATGTGGAAACTGTGACTGGCCCTTTTTTCTGAGCCAAACAATTCCTAGTTTTGGAGAGATGTGCCACTCTGTGGCAGTTCTCTGGAGTGGCAAAAAACTTGCTAGAGCAGGATAGGGAATGGGAAATGTATTTTCCCCACCATCCAGCAAAAACTTCATTGAGAAGAACAACCTCTCAGTCAATTTTATAGAAGGTATTTTCACAATTCATCTGTATTAAATTGGTATTCTCATAAAATATCAACTTCTTAGAAAATAATAAGTATGACAGAGTTTATGGAACAGTGATCTGAAGAGCTTCTTGAAATGATATGAAATTGTTCTAACTTGCCTTCTCATTCACTTCTCGTGAAATTGTTCTAGCTTGCCTTCTTATTCAGATGTTAATCATGTCCAGTATCAGTGAACTATCTATTAAGGTATCTGTTATAGTCCAGGGTCTATGCAAAGTTCACAATCATAGCATAGTCCCACTTTAAGTACTATCCTATGGAATCCTCGGATTTGCAGTTTAGGGAGGGTTATTTATAGTTCTCAGCCAGAGAGTTCCAACATCTCACCAAACTACAAAATCTAGGATTCCATAGAATGGAACCAAGGCTGTTAAAATGGAATAACAGTGCTATAATTGCATAATAATAATAATAATAATAATAATAATAATAATAATAATAGTAATAATAGTAGGTAAAGGTAAAGGTAGTCCCCTGACATTAAGTCCAGTCATGTCTGACTCTGGGGTGTGGTGCTCATCTCCATTTCTAAGCCGAAGAGCCAGCGTTGTCCGTAGACACCTCCAAGGTCATGTGGCCGGCATGACTGCATGGAGCGCCGTTACCTTCCCGCTGGAGCGGTACCTATTGATCTACTCACATTTGCATGTTTTCTAACTGCTAGGTTGGCAGAAGCTAGGGCTGACAGCGGAACCTCACACCGCTCCCCGGAATCGAACCTGCGACCTTTCGATCAACAAGCTCAGCAGCTCAGTGCTTTAACCCACTGTGCCACTGGGGGCTAATAATAGTAATAATAATAATAATAATAGTAATAATAGTAATAATAATAATATATTTTTATATTCCACTCTATCTTTCTGAGGGGACTTAGAGCAGATTACGGAACACCTATACGGCAAACATTCAATGCCATTATACAACGGACAATACATATCAGAAGTATAAGCTTTTCCCATCTTTTTCCATCTCCAACATTTTTGACATCTCCAACATCTGTAGGCTGTGCTTGACTCTGGCCATGGAGGGTGGGGGGTGATATCGCTCCATTTTCCATGCTGAGGAGCTTTGTTTTCCATAGATGACCTCCAAATTGTCAGCGTGTCCTTATGGGTGCTTTTTTTAAATTACTTCCCCACTTTAAAGTGGTACCTATTTATCTACTCACATTGCTGGTTTTGATCTGCTAGGTGAGCAGAAGCTGGGCTGACGGCCGGAAGCTCACCCTGACCCAGGCTTGCACTGTCAACCTTTCAATTGGCAAGATTTTCTGCAGCTGACAATTAACCCTCTGTGCTAAAGCCTGACATAGTTGGAATGAGCTCCAAGCTTCCCAGCAGAGTCCAACAAAATTCATGCTTTCTCAATTGCTGCCATTACTTGGATTCTTTAAAAGTTGAGAAGAATTACTTCTGGATTACAACTCCCAGAAACCTGCACACCCAGTCAGTCAACCAGCCAGTCTACTGCTAGCGAACTGAGAAACATCTAGTGGTAGGGGTTGAAGGACAATTGGTTAGCATTGAGGGCTTGTCTACATCACAAAAATTAACTATCTGAATTATTCAGATTATCCAACCTTGGAAGTGCTCTGGATTCACCTCAATAGTACCATACCTAACTCTAATATGCCACACTGAAATTGTATTGCTGTCCACATCCTAAATTCATCAAAGTCTAAGAAATTCATTGTTTTAGCAGTTTCTCAGGAGTAATCAGTTTAGTCATGAATAAGCAAAGAGAGGATCACTCCCCAGTCCCCTTTGGTTGGTTTCCATCTCACCTGTGGCCACTCTAATCTCCTCACCAGATGAGTCCTCTTGCAAACTCTCCTATTCCAGCTTCTTACCCAGGTCTTGCATTAGTGGTTGCCTGCTCCTCGCGTCCAGCTCCTAAGGGATAGGGATGTTCCTGACCTGCCATCATCCCTGTGGGCATGGTCACTGCCTCCTGGAAGTTACAGAGCAAGAACTCTGTAACTTGGTATATCATATTAAAGCCTAAAATATGCAGTTTCAGTGCTAATCTGCTGAAATGTATCAGGATCAAGGTGGCTATGAGATGAGTACATTTTTAATCCATATAGACAAACCCTGAGGGAGATCCCTCCTAGGCACCCTACCCCTGACTCTCTCAGAAAACTGGAACAATGACTCATTATCATTTTGATCTTTCTTTTCCATAATTCATAACAAATTGGTAAATAAAAACACTGTATGAAGAATTATTTTAATATTGTATTTGCAGAAAACTGGAGAGCATCTATGGATAATTCAATGTGCCTGTCCATGCTCTTTCCCTTGCTGTTTGAATAAAATGCTTCTTAAAGGAAAAGAGAGTCTACAGAAAATTTAATGAATTCTCTTTCTGCATTGCTGAAGCCATCCTCAAAAGCTTAGACTAATTGGAAATCTAGGCAGTGCAGGCATAATTAAATACCATATACAGTGTGGTTTTTACATTTGAATCACACAGCTTGCTGTGCCAGAAATTGTGTCAAACCATTGGTTCAACAAGAGAGCCAGGCTTTTAAAAAATCATCACATTGTCAGTACATACCAGAATATTTCCCCCCTAAAGGTTCAGAAATACTTCTATATATTAGGAATTTATGCAGTCTCACTGTTTTACTGTAACAAAAGTTGGGTTGCTTGCTTCAAATTATAAAATCCAAGAAACTAGGCATTCTTAAGGAGAAAAAAAATAGAAACTTTCTTAGACTTTGATGAGAAATGTGTGGCCTTCCAGGAGTCACTGGGCTCTAATTCCCATCACCACCAGCGAGCACAGCCATTCACCAGAGATGGTGGGGGCTGTAGCTCAGCAACATCTGGAGAGACATCGACCCCATATTTCTAGAAAGTAATTCCATATAGCACCTCTCTCTATTCTTTCCTGAAAAACTATAAGAGAATATATCAACACATTTTGCTGAATTCTTTTTTTTAAATCAAATTATGTGCTGAATGTGCGATAAGTGAAGTAAAGAGCATCAAGTGAATTTCTGAACTCTGCTATTAAACCCAGTGCCAAGACTAGAAACAGTGTTGAAGCATGTTTAGCTGCAGGATGTTCCTTTGTCTTGATTCAACTATCTCCTAAATGATGCAGGTGGTGGGCTGTAAGAAGAGGATGACAACTGTTCTTTTCTTCCGTCTGTAAGACCAGTGACTAATGCAGTTCTGCTTTTTTGCCTTAATGACTCATGAGGGGCTCACATGGTGACCGTGAATCTTTCGTAATCTGTGGGTTTTTTCAGTATATGTTAATATACCAAAGACCATCTCCACTATAATCATAATCTTGTAGGTTGAAGGACTGTTGATTGGCTCTTATCTCCAGAAATATAGGGATCATGACTGATGAAGTCATCTCCTGTTCCCTGGGGGCAGGGAAGGGTTGTTTTTTGTTAACAGCCTCCAAGGGGAGAGGACTAGAAAGTGTTAGCAGCCCTCAAATAGATTTCTGTGGGAGGCTTGAAGCTGTGTAAGTGATAAAAGTATTTGTCATTCTGAAACACGTCAGCACAACAGCAGATAATGAATGGACACTGGAGGCCTGGAGTGACAGAAATATCAAGGATAGGACTCCAGTAAGCAACATCAAGGCCAGTAGAGATGGTCCAGCATACTGAGTTAGAAAACTGAAATACAGTCAGTCCTACATATCCAAGGACTCAATGATCCATAGACTGGGCATGATTATCCTGCAGAAGAGAAGGCTGAGGGGAGACATGATGGCCATGTATAAATATGTGAGCGGAAGTCATAGGGAGGAGGGAGCAAGATTGTTTTCTGCTGCCCTGGAGACTAGGACGCGGAACAATGGCTTCAAACTACAGGAAAGGAGATTCCACCTGAACATGAGGAAGAACTTCCTAACTGTGAAAGCTGTTCAGCAGTGGAACTCTCTGCCCCAGACTACGGTGGAGGTTCCTTCTTTGGAGGCTTTTAAACAGAGGCTGAGTTGCCATCTGTCAGGGGTGCTTTGAATGCGATTTTCCTGCTTCTTAACAGGGGTTTGGACTGGATGGCCCATGAGGTCTCTTTCAACTCTATGATTCTATTAGAATCCCCCAAATTGCCATTTTATATACAGGACATATGTTACTATGCCATTATGTATAAAATGAGACTTCAGCATCCGTGCATTTTGGTATCATCAGTGGGTCCTTGAACCCAACTCCAATGGATAGCACGGCCCAATGTATTTTTTTTTAAAGTCCTGTTCACATTCATTAATTTTTGTTTTAAAATCATACTTTATGCATTAACTCTCATAATTAAGGATAAACTGGTTTGTATTGTATTAATTTGAGGATATTTTTCTGAATCTAATGCAAATCTTAGTATATAAAATGTCCAAGTCCAAAGTAGTGTTTTTGTAATACAGACTAAAGGTGTTGTTTTTTAAAAAATCCAGAACCTGAAAATACATGGTAGAATAAAAGTAAAAGGCAAAGCAGAACAAAATGCGCATGTGGTGGGATATTTCCTGTCTTAAATGAATGCTAATTTTCCTTCAATGAAAAAAAATGTCATTTGCCTAAAAGGAGACCAAATTATCAGCAAAAAGATCACATCACTGTTAGGTGAAAGATTAAATGGCACTTTTAGAGTTGTGTTCCAATATATTACAGTATTTCATAGAATCATAGATTTGGAGGAGACTGCAAGGAATTGCTGATGCTGCTACATGCCTTTGAGATAACTGTGGTCTAAAGAGACCCTGTGATGGGGCTTTCATGGCAAGATTTGATGCTCTTCCATTGTATACAGTTTAAGTACTTTGACTGCACATTTTTCTATCCTATGAAATCTTGGGACTGGCAATTTAGGGAGGGACAATTCTCAGCCAGAGGGTACTATTGTTTCACCAGGCTACCAACATTTAGGATTCCATAACGGATGCTGCTATGGCAGTTAAAGGGTGTCATAGCACTAAAACTATGTAATATGGAAAGGCCTCTGTCAGAGGAGCTTTGCAATTCCTCTACATCTGAAACAGTTTTATTTTCACAAGGTCATTCAATGTCTGAGTACGGACATTCAAATTCAGGAGCTCTAACATTTAAAGCCTTGCATTGCCCTACCTGCAATGTGGCTTGTTGTTGCCATATGTTTCTTAAAGTAATTTCCAACTTACAGCAAACTTAAGGACACCCTATCATGGGGTTTTCTGAGACTGAGCATATGTGACTCACCCAAGGTCACCTTGTGAGTTTTCATAACCAAACAGAGAATCAAACCCTGGTCTCCAGAATTGTAGCCCAATGCAAAAACCACTACACCACTTGTTAAAGCAAATACAGTTAAACTAAAAGTTACATTGATTGAAACAAAAGAAAATTGATAACAAAAATAAACAGATTTGTGGAGACTCAAAAACACTTATCTGCTTTTGTTTATTAATACAGACACAGCATGAGAGTGAAATAGGGAAACACTGTTGCCTCTAATCAAATGATGATGTCACACAAAGTCTACGTGTTGTATCTAGTTCTCTGCAGATCTGCAACAGAATGTGCAACAGTAGGACTAAAACATCTTGTCCTGATGCTTGCAGATTAAAGAAATGATTTAATAATATATTGAAAAAATAAATTCAGGCAACCAGGAAAAAACTCACTTTGTTCTATGGGAATGTTAATGTGCATAAAAGTTTAGTGTCAAATAACAAAAAATATGGAGCAACTTCATCAGAAGAAAGTCTCAATCGCTAGAAACATTGTGGAAAGTAGGGAAGATGGAAGGATGTACACATACAAGGTACATGGTCTTGGCTGTGCATGTTTCCATTTGGTTTCTCCATTTGTAACATTACATGAAGGAGTCCAACGAACACTGGTTAATTGTAAGTTCAAGTGCTAGTGCGCTTTCAAGTTGTTCCCAACTTATGGCAACTTTAATCATGGAGTTTTCTTGGCTTTCAAAGGGGGCCTGGACAAACCCCCTCTGAACAGATCTTGCCAAGAAAACCCCATAATTAAGGTTGTTATAAGTTGAAAACAACTTGGTGAGAGATTGACTTCTCCAAGGCTTACCAGAGAGCTCACATGGCAGAGCAGGCATTTAAAGTATGTTCCCCTGAGTCATGGCCCAACAGTTAAACCACTACATTATACTGACTCTTAGGATCTCTTCACATGGGGCATTTTTGTCCCATTTTGCCACTTTTAATTGTGGCAAAGACAGGGCCTGTCATGCGCCATCCCAAAGTTGAGAAGCGCTGAAAAGTGTTTTCTCCTTCACTATGGGGAGGAAAGTTTAGTTTAGGTAGCTTTGACAGAGCAGCCTGGACTTTCCTCCCCTTTTTGCCATGTGATGGTAGAAAGGGCAGCGGTGGAACACATGTTGCCACGCGTTGCCACTCTTTCTGTCATCTGGTGAGGGAAGCGAAAGGATGCCAAAACACCCTCTCCCATCCTCTCCATATGATGAGGGGAGGAGGGCATGCAGGGTGCCATGGGTCGCCTTGTGTACCTTCCCTTTTGCCAGCGATTCCTGGCACAACGGCATGGCCCAAAAGGGCCATGTGAAGAGGTCCCTAGTAAATTCAGTAAGCACTTGTTATATTGCTGTTGTGGCTGCTATTGTTCCTGTTCCTGTGTATGTTTGTGTGCTTGACAAAATTGGAATCCATTCCTTTTTCAAACTTTTGTTTCAAGAATTCTACAGCTAGTCTGGAATATAACTATCTGATAATCTGGACTTTCTAGTCAAAGCAGTTAACTTTTCCAAGCTTTATATTAGCTATCACAGTTATCACAGCATTCCATGTGTACAAACAGTATATCCTCATAGTATCAAGTTGTGAAGACAAAAGAACACCTGATCTCTGTCATTCTGTGCAAGAAGAAAGGGAATGCAGCAGATTTGGGGGCCCATTTTTCAGCTCTTCATGCCTCTGAGAAACTTCTATTCTATTAACAGTCCCTGCCCCAACCTACAAGTGTAGACTGAAGGTTACATTTTGTGTTGGAAAACCAAGTGTGTGTTTTTTTAACACAGTTCTGGGGCACCTGAAACCCACCTCGCAAAAACTGCCACTCTTTGAGATATAATTCACACATATACACCTTTTAGTTTCAGAAAAGGAGCTCGACGACCAAGAAGGGCCAACCTTAGCCTATACCATAACTAGGGCCTTAACATATTAAGGTCAGGATTCACCATGCAGCATGGCAAATCCATGGGATTGAGGCAAGGGACATGGAGAACCCATCACCCTATGCCCTCAATCGTCCAATTTACAGCTGACCCCATCCCACAGAGGGAAGCATCCACTGCCCAGCTTCCCCCCTCCTCACCAATTGTGGCAAAGGCAACACAGGAAATCTCTGTATTGCCGCTGTGGCAATATACACCACTTGCTCTTCCCTTTTGCCATGAACCCCCACTGGAAGTAGATGTACGTTATGTAATGAGCTCCGCTCCATGGCAAAAGGAGAGAGCAAGCAGCTTACAACGGGCAAAGTAGCCCATATGGTGAGGTTGTAAGAAAGTTGTAGTTAGCATGCAACAAACTTGACAGTTTTCAGTGTTATCTAGTAAGGTTATTCTTGTCTTCATATTTACTCAGACCTCATTGATAAAACAATCCATGTGCAAACCAAGATATATATGCAGGGGTTTTTGGTCAATTATCTTTTGCTTCCAGGAACTCCAAAGAATATTTCAAAGTTAGAATTGATTGAAAAATCAATCATGCTCCTTTTATCATTTGAAATATAGTACTCTAGAAATATACTTTAGGAGCCAAAAACGTAATTAGATTAGCTTTTTTCCTCCACCAAAGGAAGCATTAGATACTTGGAGTAAGCATAAAAGAGCAAGGCAATTCTAGACCATCATCCATTTCTTTTCCTGTAACAGTGGTTATATTCAAAATATTATTTCTTTCTCTTTTTTCATCTCTAAATATTTGCTCTCACTTTAAACCTTGACATTAAGTCTACTCGTGTCTGACTCGCGGGGGAGGGGGGGGGTGTGTGTGCTTATCTCCATTTTTAAGCCGAAGAGCCGGTAATGTCCATAGATGCCTCCAAGGTCATGTGGCCAGCATAAGTGCATGGAGTGCTGTTACCCTCCCGCTGGAGCGGTACCTATTGATCTACTCACACTTGCATGTTTTCGAACTGCTAGGTTGGCAGAAACTGGGGCTAACAGCAGGAGTTCACCCTGCTCCCCGAATTCAAAGCACCGGCCTTTTGGTCAGCAAGTTCAGCAACTCAGCAATCAATGGCACCACCAGATTTTACTTGTACCATAAGTGTTCAGACACTGCGACTGGAAAACAGAATATCTAGCAGTGTGTCTGTACCTCTAAAACCTTTGGAAATATCCACATCTGACTTTTTTTTGAAAACAATAACTTGCAGACTATTGATGTGACTCTCAGCAGTTGTACACATTATAAAAAATACAGTCACAAGAACTGGCTTATTTCCATGCCTCTCATAATGAAAAATAGCATTTCATGCATGTCTGAAAAACTATCCAATACTTCATTTAGCAGCTTACTGAACATACATCATCAGATGAAATGGTAACCTGAGGAAAATCTGCCTTTGCTCATTCTCAACAGTGAACCTAATTAATGTGTATTCACACTGGCACAAGTGCCATTTGGCTTTTGGCACATTACTGGAAATACTTGAAATACAACATTTTTTACTAACTGCCAAAAGCTGGATCCTGTGTACAGCAGCAGATCGACAGAGTGACTTGTCACAGACTGTATCTAACATAAGCAATCTGCCTAAATGCTTTCTTCACACCAAATAACCTGTTCAGGGATTTTTATTCAATTTGTTTTCTAATTGATTTGGAGTAAAGGATATTAGATAGTTGGAATATTTAAGGGGGCAACCACATGTCATAATATGTTGATTTATTGCATTTTATGTCTTGTATGGCACCATTGCGTGTTATTTTGTGAGCCACCCTGAGGCCCTATGGGAGATGGTGGCAGAGTATAAATAAAGTTTTATTTATTTATTTATTTAGTTAGTTACTGACACAAAAATACAGTATGTCACAGCAAATGAGATCTATATGCTGGATTTCATATCACAAAATCACAAGTCGAACACTTCCCAAGCATCTAGGACTGTGTGATGTATTTTTGAATGATGCATGCAGATCCAAGTAGGATCTGCATGTTGACAGATCATGAATTATTATTATTATTATTATTATTATTATATACCTGAACATTTTGTTTTAAAGCAGAATTGTTCCTTTAAAATGGTTTTGTGGTTTCATTTACTACTTCATCACTGAATTTCAATGCTCTCGTGGGTTTGATTGTGTAGCCTTTGATGAATTCAAATACGGGATGGCTCCTCAAGTCAATGTAAGTTGTCCACTCCTATTGTAGGATGCGAATATATGAAGAGCCCTGCCGGATCAGAACAAAAGCCCATCTGTACATGTCTTTTTATCATAAATCCTATGAAAACAAACCTCTCTTGCTTTTGTTTCCACTCAATCTGAATTTAACAACAGTTAGAACAGAGTTTGGGAAAGTTACTTTTCCAATGACAACTCCCACAATCCCCTAACCAGCAGGGCTAGGAATTTCTTCATGCTCAGATCTATTCTTTAAATAGAGAAATTCCATTCTGCTATTATAACTGACAGTCTGGTGTCTTTTTTAAAATGAGAGTTCTAAATTTCTCAGTTTGAAAATGCTGTGTTTTGATATCAGTAATGATATATGAAGTTAAAGTAGAAAGCAAAGTATCATTTAATACAGTGCTGAGGAAATCAGAGTGCACGCTAAATGGTCCATTTCCCAAAGGAATGGTTTTCTAGACACACTTAGCCAAGTAACTCAGTCAGCATAAAGGGGAAACATGAACCTTTAAAACAAGCAAGTCTGATCCTGCCATGTGGTTAACACCACACTTAATAGCCAGATATTAATATACTGTAATATATTACACAGTAGCTTTTAAGAAAGAGTAGTATTTTGTCCCATGATACATGCAGGTTAAGATTTGCTATATCACACTCATCTCTGTAGGTTTTTCTTCATCTTCCCAAAGATATCTGATCAACTGGCCAGAGTTGGGAGAGGCATTCTTTAATGTAATTCCTATCCTCCCATCCCCATGGAGATAAGCTCGCAAAACTTGAAAATCTAGTAGCAAACAATTTTCTTGAAATTATGAGATACAGATATTTTCTTCTTAATGGTAAAATAAGGAGTATATTAGTCATATTCAATACTAATGCTATCCTTTTATTTTTAAAATGGACCATAAAAATATAGGCCATATACCAACTGGGTTTTTCACATTTATAATCTCCAGTTGTATGAGCCATTGGATCTTTTCAAATTTTGCACAAAACTGCACCAAGTACCTTCTTGAGTAAAAACAAAAAATGTGTGGTATTGTTTTATTCTCTGCACTAAGCTCTTTATGCCTTGCTTGGGCCATGATGACCATTATTTTGTGCGAAAAGTGGGGTGGGGGGGGTAATGGAAGCACTTGGCTGGCCCTGCAGATATTAGAACAGGTTGCTGCTATTCTGGCCACTACTGAATGCATCTATCTTCACAGGAATCACCATGGCTATGCAGGCATGGCATTTTGATCTACCAGGACCAGGTTAGGTGACCAACAGCTATGGAGTAAACAATGCCACAGCAGCATGTGCTTTTTGTAAAATGGCATTTATAACCTTTTGGGAAAACACCTTTTGGAGATCATAGCTTTTAGAAAAGCATGATCTTTCAAAGAAGAGCCAAAAATCTTTTAGAGTAGAATTTTTCTTGTGGTATACAACCAGATATAATTGTGCAAGGCAATGGTTTCAGTTGTTAGACTGAATAACCTGTTATCTCTGATCTGTTAGGAAAACAGAGATTTGCCAGTGCATAAAACCAGCAGAGCTTTAGAAGTGTTGTTCAGTTGCCCAAAAATATATATTCTCCCATGAAACAGCTTATTTTATGTCATGCACTCAAGACACAAAAATTAAGTAGACTTTGATGGAAATAACATATTTAGTTTACTCACAACCTTCATGTGTTCAGCATACACAGGTACAAAACTTATCAGTCCAGTTTCAGATATATTTGCGATTATTCTCTGTGCCATTTGGCCAGGACATCTCTTACAACAAAATGGCTATCAAGTATCAATCGGTCACATAGTCAAAATGAGAGAAAAGAGATATAGCATGTGGTTTGCAGCCCCTTTTGTAACTTCTCAGGAACCATAGAGTAAAGGAAGCTGCATACCAGGAAACAGTAAACAGCAGGGTCATAGATAAACAGGTTACCAGAGAAAGCTTGAAGAAAGTTGTCATTTCCAACAATGTTTTCCACGCAGGTCCCAGGTTCAGTCTCTGGCACTCATAATTGGAAGAATCAAATACTGGTGATTTTTAATAGCCTTTAAAAATAATAATAACTACAGACCCGGGGGGGGGGGGTCTGCTAGTCTCCCAGGATGCCTTTTATCTTGTGGAATCCTCACCAACCTCCTAAATTCCCAAGTCCCACTACCACCAGCACAAAGCTTGCTCTGTTTTTTCCTGGGAAATGATGTTTTCCCCAAACACTAAAATGGCCCAAAAATGCAAGAAATTCTCCCAAAAGTCATTTCCAGTGCTGGGCCATGATGGCAGTACCAAAGGTCAGGAAAATAAAAAAATGGTCCACAGATTATGCCCTCTTGGCATTAGATTATTTCCTTGATTGAATACAAAACATATTGCCTAAACAGGAATACAGACCAACAAAACATGGGGTGAGGGGTTACAGTCCCTATTAAATTACTAAATCTTTAAATTCCTATAATTACTGGTAAGCCAATTCTCATAAACAAGCCATCTCAAAAATAATCCAGACCATCCTCACAGTACCCCAACATTTCAGATGAATCTATAGGGCCACTTTCTGAATTTAGAAAGGGTACAGAATCTAGTACCCCCCCCCCCATTTCTGTGTGACTCATCTGACCCAGGGCATTATCACATCATGTTGTTATACCATCTCATAGTAGTGTATTAATCCTGTTTTTGCCTCAGCCTTATTGCATAACATTGCTTTTTTCCATCCATTATTGTGTTGTAGGCACATTGAAAATGTGGGGTTATTTACACTGGAAATAATCCCTCAATGGTTCCCTTTCCTACAAGAGTTCAGGAACCAATTTGGATGCAAATGTCCCACAGCACTTTCTTCCACAAAGGCTCCATTAAGTGGGTGTGGCATAGAATCCTTGAGGGATTACTTGGGAATCCCTCAAGGATTCCCAAGGAAATCTCTGGCAAAGAAACCTGCTGACCCTTCCATTAATCTTAGCAGGGAGGATTAATTCCTGGCACATTTAAACCCCTCTTAAACCCTGCTCATGCTCCTCCTTCTTCATTCTGTTATACCATCTGTAATGTTATGCCATTATAAACAGCATGATCTTTAGGGAACACACCAGCTATAACACATAACGTTATAGTTGGTTTGGTTTGGTTTGGTATTAACTGGTGTGTTTTTGACAACTGTTTATTTAATGTTTTTAATGAATTTGTTGAATGTTTTATTATTGTGATGGCACCGAATTGTGCTTGCTGTGAGGTTGCCCTGAGTCCCCCCTCGGGGGTGAGAAAGGCGGGGTACAAGTGTATGAAATAAATAATTATTATTATAAGGAAGGCAAAAGCCTATAATGCTTTAATGAAGGCAAAGTGGGCACAGTAAAAAAAATGAAGCAGTATTGATTCTCTCTGCAGGAGAAAACAATAAAAATGGCAAAGCTTCATGTGGCAACTTTCTTTTCTCATTTCATGGAGGGCTTTGTAATAATTACGCCACACTGTAGCATTATGACATAACAGTTTTGTTGCACTAACAGTTTTTTTACACTATTAAACCTACTTTTTAAAAAAGGGGGACAAACCCATCATGATGTGAGAGGTGGGGAACAGGAGTCGGTAATGGCACCATTAACGTGGATGAAAAAAAATGTGCAAATGATGCTGTTAAAACTATGAGAGACCTTCAGCAATCTGCTACTCTCACGAGATTGCCTGGAGCAGATTTCAAACAGAATAATATGACATAAAAGAACAGTGTGAAAAAGCCCCAAGTCTTGCAAACTTATTTAACATCTTTTCAGATTAATTTTTTTTGAAAAAATGAGGGATATTAACCATTTATTTTGGGGGTTTTTTAATGCCTTTCATAAAAATGAAGAATAGTTAAATCTTAAAAGAGAGAAAAATGTTATTAACTTTCAAAATCAGATATTTCTCAGAGCATTCAACATTCTGAATCCAAAAGAATACAGACCTTTAATGTACTCTTTAACAGATAGAGTCACTGGCAATACTTAGATAAAATTACTGCTTTGAGTGAGGAGAGTGATGAAAGTAAGAAAAACCTCAGTCAAACTTCTATTCACTTGAAAGTACTTAACTCAGAATTCAGGCTGGAAAACTCATTTGCTCAAGTGACAAGCAATCTCTTTTTCATAACTGACACAATGAAGTGTCAAAAGGCTAAACTAATTCACAAAAGTGAGGAAGATTCGGGGTTGATTTTTATTTTATTTTATTTTTTGCCAGGAAATGCTGAGATGCCCAGAAGTTAATTGACTCGCTCAAGGTCATTCAACAAATCCAAAATTTATAAGGCTCTTTGCTTCGTGCATGATTTTCTGAGTGACTTTAGACACATTTTCCCAACCTTTGTCTATGGATTGAATACCAGGTCAGAAATAAACATCTCATTCTTGTTTTGTTTTTGTTTTTCATCTTTTTTTACAGTCCAGATTCCAGTTGGACCCATAAACCTTTGGGACAAGTTTTTGTTGTTATCAATCTCTTTGTGCCTTTAGTTTCTGTGGGTTTTGTTTGGTTTTAAAGGTTCATGGTTGGTCTTTATTTCATATAGATGTATTTGCTTGCTGTTAAAGCTAAGTCCGCAAGCAACAGGGACATTCAAACTTTAAAAATGCAGCTAATGAGTTGCTTTGCCTCAGTAGCCAAGGCAACGCATTGAGAAACCCTGCTCTCCTTATCTTGCAGGCAAACCTGGCAGGGGAGCATTTGCATTTTGAACCATGCTGGTGGTATCTCTAATACAGAGTCGAGTGCAACTGAAAGGCAATGTAATTAGTCCATATTAAAGATCACTAAATAGACATAATTCCTCCCTTCATACGTTTCATTTTTTATCTGTAGAGTTAAAATGGCTATAGGGAGAGTGCTAGAATTCCCCGTCACTTGGTAGATTTAAGAGAGAAAGACTTGTAGCACAGGTAAAACCACAATACAATTCCTTACATTTTTACTCAGGGTGCATCTACCACCCTGAGTAAAAGACTTAAGTAGTGAAAGCAGTGAAAGTGGACAGCACATTAACTGCAATGTCTCAATGCTATGGAATCATAGGCGTTGTAGTTTTAGAAGATCTTTAGCTGCCTTTGCCAAAGATTGCTGGTGCCTTATTAAGCTATAGCTCCCATGATTCCATGGCATTAAGCCATGTCAAGGGGCTGCAGTGGCGCAGCGGGTTAAACTGCTAACCTGCAGAACTTGCTGCCCAGAAGGTTGGCTGTTTGAATCCGTAGACAGGGTGAGCTCCCATCATTAGCCCCAGCTTCTGCCAACCTAGCAGGTTGAAAACATGCAAATGTGAGTAGATCAATAGGTACCGCTCCAGCAGAAAGGTAACAGCTCTCCATGCAGTCGTGCTGGCCAAATGACCTAGGTGGTATCTATAGATAACACCGGCTCTTTGGCTTAGAAATGGAGATGAGCACCACCCTACAGAGTCAGACATCACTAGATTTAATGTCAAGGGGAAACCTTTGCCTTTAAGCCATGTCAAGCTGCATTAATCCTACAATTGAGATATATCTTCAGTTGTAAGTCAATTGCATTTACTCCCATTTGTGCATATTTCACAAATGGCACTAACAATGCTAACAACAGTAACACATAGCTGTTAATATGTTTTTCATCACACACATACACAAACACACAAAGTGGTAATGTCTTTCTACTAACAAAATCTAGCCATAAGGGCTTATTTTAAAAGGTG
Organism: Anolis sagrei; assembly: GCF_037176765.1. Taxonomy (NCBI): domain Eukaryota; kingdom Metazoa; phylum Chordata; class Lepidosauria; order Squamata; family Anolidae; genus Anolis; species Anolis sagrei. The sequence goes on from NC_090023.1 coordinate 88,336,682, forward strand.
TGTTTGTCTTGCCCTCTTAAATATAACACTACCAAAAAGAAGTTCAGATACTCTTCTGGATGGACTCCAAAAGGGGGGCTAGACAGAGAAGTTTAGTCCATTTTATGGGAGGAGGGGAGTTGAAGGAGGAAAACAATTTTTCCAATCTTTGCTAGTTATTCCCCCCACTTTCCCATTCTATAAACGAGGGTTGTTTCCATGATGGTGACATGGATAGGGGAATAACAGGAAAACAGGGGTAAATGGTTTAACTCCTTCAACCCCCTCCCCTCCCTCCCCCCAACATAGACAATCCTTCTCTCTCTAGCACCCCCTAGTGGCCTCTGCCTGATTAATGGAACAGTACCAAGGTTCATTCTGGCAGGCTGAGATTATTTTACCCAATATTAAATGCAGACCTTATCTCTTTAAACAGGGGTTATACAATTCTGAAGGAGCTTTGAATTTTGATTTTTAACTCACGAAAATTGTGTCACCTTATTCTTGCATTAGTCAAGCATCTTTGCTGTATTATAAGTTCTTCACAACCCATTGCTCTCTACCTGTTATAGTCACTGATCTACTCTGTCTTTCATTTGTGGGCACCACCTCAATTCCCAGAATCTTTTTCTCCATTAATTCTCATTTCTTATCATGTTCCGTCCCACAATGCATCTTCTTTCCCTTCTCCCTGAAATAAGTGCCCCAGTTTCTTCTCTTTCTGCGCTATCACAGATGTAATTGGCATCTCTCTGTCTCTTTTTCTCTTTTCTCATGGACAGGTCTTTCTGTAAGTCCATGCCTTTTAGCAAAGGAAGCCAAAATTGAATAGCATAGCATGAAAACTGTAGGAGAAACTTTTTTTGGGTTGATTTTATTTATTCACATTTCTAAACTTATACATGAATCTAAGTACAGTATATTCTGGCATAAAAGACTACTTTTTAACCCAAGAAAATCAGGGGCCATCTTATATGCGGGTGTAGTCTTATGCATGGGAGTCGTCTTAACTCTATATTTTAACTGGAAAAGTTGGGGGTCATCTTATACGCCCAGACGTCTTATACGCCGGAAGATACAGTACTTTATTTTTAACAGTGGTGCATCAGTCTTCTAAAAAGCATTATGTGGTGCAGAAAACTGAGCTATATTTTTCCCTGATATAATTTTTGAGTCTTGTACTGGAAGGTTTAACTTGTCATTCTTCTTTGTAAACTTTGATCCTACATAAAATTACTTTCATGCTTGGTTTATTTTATTTTTAGCTTGCTTCATACTGAAATTAATGTAACTAAAGAAATCATTAGAACAGCTCCTCCTGAAAATGTCAAAGGGTTGACATTTTCCCTGTCTGACAAGAACACTTTTTCAATATTTGTCAGGGAGAAAGGTCACAAAGTGGCCATAACAAAACAAGTAACACCACAAATCGAGAGATTTACACCTGCAATATGTTTCTTCTTTTACATCTGATCATAATATGAGAATAACAAGTCTGCCTGGTTCATCAATTTCATGTGTCAGTAATTTCCATTCCCTGATCTACCTTGGAGTCTTCCGAAATTCGTTTCTACATTCCTTTATGTACAATATTTATTCAAGCAATTCTTGGACTTTGCTGAAGTTGAAGAAAAAGACTCTATGAAAATGCAATTGGTTCTTCATATCCACCAATTCTGCATCCACACATTCAAACAGCCATGGCTTGCAAATATATTATTTTAAAAATCTGAAAGGCAAATTTTGATTTTATATGAGGGACACCATTTTACTACACCATTGTAAACAATGAGATTTGATTATCGACAGATGTCTAGTCTTCATGCGGGGTCTTGGAATCAGCCCCCAGTGTAAACACACTTTTGTAATTATATGCTATAGCTTGTTTTGTTTGTAAATTCGTATTGTGGGTGCACTAACATATTCTAAAAGTGCATTTTGGTTTTCATAGACAGCAGTTGTTTGTTTTTCATTTTTTGTACCATAGAAAAAACAATTTCTGTCCCTATTTACAAGCAAATTCTAATTTCTGTGACTATCATGGGACAATTATGCAATCCTTATGCATCTTTGGGAATTGGTTTTGCTTTTATAACCAGGTGATATGTATTTTATGATAACCACAACCTTATTCGTTTTTACCATGTAATATAATATTGTTACATCATGGCATGTTTGTCTTCTGATCTGAGTGCAGCTGGAATAATGCTGTTAATACTCCCATGACGATCAATGCACCTTAACAAAGAATGATAACAAAATACTGTTTCACGAAGTGTTCAGAACAGATCCCAGAACATATTTGTTAGTCACATTTCTATCCCACATTTCATCCAATTAGTTTAAAGATGTACACATGGCTCTCCATTTTCCTTATTAAAGCAGGTCAGAATGAGAGAGACTAGCTGGTCCAAGGCAGTGAGCTTTGTGGGGCAGTATAGAATTCAGCCTCAATTCCCAAATCTCTTACTACTCCAAACTTGAGACTAACATAGATCCAATCTATACTGCCATATAATGTAGTTTCAAACTGCATTTTATGGTCTGTGTAGACCAGGGATTCCCAACCTGTGATTTGTGGACCACCAGTGGTCCACAAAAACAAAAATATGGTCCGCGGCCTCACCATTACTACTAGGCATGGAAAGAGCCATGTCAGATTACTCGTTACTCATAATAATTTCATTAAAGTTGCCTTTTTGAAACTATTTCGAAGCATTATAAAAACCCAGAATTCCCTTTGCCCTTCCAAAACTTTCTCCGCCATTTTTGTTATGACTCAGGAAGTAAGTCATAAATGATTCAGTGTATTTTCAGCCCTCTAGCCTGCTGGGAAGCTGGGGGGCTCCTTGTGTCCCCTCCCAGCCTATCAGGGGATAGGTTTTAGGGAAGGGAGGGGTTTTGGCACTGGCCACCATTGCTGTATATAAAGGGGAGCACGTAGCTCAGAGGCTCATTTGGAGCCAGGAAGGGAAGGGAGAAGGGAGAAGGGAGAAGGGAGAAGGGAGAAGGGAGAAGGGGGAAGGGGGAAGGGGGAAGGGGGAAGGGGGAAGGGGGAAGGGGAAAGACAAAGACAAAAACTAAGACTAAGGGAAGGGAGGGTGGAAGAAGAGCACGGCAGGCAAGCAAGCAAGCAGAAAGGAAGAAGGGCTAGGAGAAGGGCTGTTGCCTGCTTGTTTCTTTTTTTCTTTGTTTGCTGTGAGAAGAAGACACTAGAAATCCCATAGTTTCTTTCTTGCCTATACTTCCCTAACTGGTGAAATCTGCTCAAAAGACCCATAAAGCTCTCGGGGCCGCTTGTTTTTTTCTTTGTTTGCTCTGCATTGTCTAAACAGACACTATTACGCAATTGTGTCCACCATTAATGAAGCAATTTGGAAATTTTGAAAATTTTGGAAAGTTCCAAAAAAATTTGGAAAAATTCGGAATTCAATTCCAAATCAAACCACCAGTGCCCCCTACATCCAAAACGAGTTTTGTACTCTTTTTTTTTTTTTTTTTTGGCTCAACCAAGCCTAGTTCCTACACCGTTGCAACAAGAGCAGCTGGTCTTGTGAAACCCTCTTATAGTGCCAAGGCTTATTAAATATGGTTTTCTGTAGATGAAAACCATATTTGGTGACTACGGGATGTCATATGTTCTAATAAAATAATAATAATAATAACAACAACAACAACAACAACAACAACAAAACTTTATTTGTATTCTGCCCTATCTTCCCGAGGGGACTCAGGGCGTATTCCAACATAACAATGGCAAACTTTCAATGCATACATAAAACATATGATACTAACATAATCCCAGGAAACACCCACATATAAAAGTAACATTAAAACCTAACATCAAATTAAGACCTAACATCAGTAAATTAAACTTGACATCAATTAATTAAACTATACATAATCAGACGTGTTGTTTGGGAAAGAAGAGCCTAGAAAAGCAGGAAGGCAGAATCACTCTGCAAACAATTAGTAACATAAATCTAAAAAACACCCACATTAGTGTACAACAGCTACCAAGGGTTCAAAAACGGAATGGATTGGTTATGTGGTCAAATGAGGTCATTGGGATGGCATGGACCAAGAAAGCCCGGATACAAAAAATTCTCAACCAGAGTCCTGGCAGTGATCTCTCAACCATCAACCATCTGTTCTGTGTCAGAAACTATTGCTGATGTGGTCTATCCAATGCAGTTTTCTGAATCAGCATCCCAAATAACCACATTGAATCTAAAGTTGACCAAAAACAGATTCATAACCCTTTTGATAGTAATGGTGGAGAGTGGTCCCTGGTCAAAGTGGTCCCTGGTAAAAAAAAAAAAAAGCTTGGGAACCACTGGTGTAGACCTATTCAACACAGTTCAATGCAGTGTTGATGGGGCAATAGTTACCAATAATACATAGATATATTTTCAAATCTTTATTTGTGTGAAATAAGAATAATAAAGGTCACATTTCACAAGTAGCATAATATGTGGGCACATTATTTATTTTGTTTAGTGACATGAGCATAAAATATTCTGGTTCCTTTTGAAGCTACATTTTCACAGCATTTTCAGATGCATATTGAAATTTTTATGCAGATATTCTGAAATACTCCTGAAAATTGCTATTTAAGATGGAATTTGTAATTGGCTAAATCATATTTGTTCTTCAATATAATTGTATTTACTCAGCCTTCAAATAATCACCACAGCTACTATTAGCTGTTAACAATTTTACACATGTTTAGAGAGATACTCTCTTTATAATTCATTAGCTTTTACAAAGATGAGGCTTAAAAATGAATATTTGCCATCAAAAGTAAGCTATGAATAAACAAGGAAGCGAGTTTATCCAAACAGTTGGAGATGTTCAATAAAGCATAACAGTTGCATCTGCTGTGTGTACTGTACTTCTGACCTTCATTTCCTCCTACCCTGCCATGAAACACACATTGCTACTTGCCATAGAACCTCCTGTGATCGTCTAATTTGCTTTACTATAAAATGCTGTTAAGGTATGTATCATTCCATCTCTCAAAATGCATCAGAATGTAATTTTGCAAATTGAGCTCTATTTTTAAGTTATGCTTGTAATAAAATAACGAAAGACAATATCAGAACTACTTTTCATGTAATTGCAAAATAATGAAGTGACGCTCTTGGGAATCTATTTAGAAATCTAAATGGTTTAAAACATTTTGAAAGACTGGCATGACATATAAGTACAAATGGGGCTGAAGTAATATAATTGTGCAAGAGACAAAGGCTTGTCAATTCAGACTGGTGGGTTGATTGCAAATTAGTGGCAGTAAAATAAGGAGGAAAGGAAGGGTTGTTTTGGATCCTGAAAAAAAGTTGGTGTATAATTGCACTTAAACCCTTTTGTAGGTATTTCTGTCTAAATGTTAAATGTGCCAAAATGTAAAATATAAAACAACCATGTGCCTGGCTTGATCTATGATCTGAACAAGTACAAAGGCTAACTGGGAGCCAACGAGTACATTGTTGGCACTTACAAAATTATGAGTTTGACCTGACACACACTCATTTGGGATTCAAGTACAGTGAGTTCAATGGGATGCTCAAGATTCCATTGCCAATTATTTTTTTTTACAATTAATTTTTTGTACAGTTCAATAATCTGAAACATATTTGTCTACTACATTGCATACCTAGATCTAGAAAGCCAGCATGGTATAAAGATTTCAGTGTTGGACAAGGACATGGAGCCAAGAAACCAGGATGTGAATCTCCACTGAGCCATGGAAGCTCACTAGTCTCTTGTCTTCAGAGGAAGGCAAAAATAAACCCCCTATGAACAAATTTTGTCAGGATAATACCATGCTAGGTTGGATCACTGTAGGGTCTCAAAAGCATGCAGCAACAACAATAGTTTATGATCTGGTTATGATTTACATCATTCATTCCTGAATTAAGGGCAAGATAACTTCAGGATTGCCAATGAAGCATTAACTAATCATGATGGTTAGCACCTCCAGTATCAGAAGCAGCAAGCAGGGAATAAGTGAAAGAAGATTATTACCACCATGCCCTATTTGTGGGTTTCAATTAAGGATGTGGGTCACAGTGAGAAACAGGATACTAAATGAGATAAATGTTGCTTTGTTCTAATCTAAAGGTCCCTGCTGTGTTTTCTTATGTAGTTATTTTTTTTCTCTTCTCCAGGTCTTGGTAGCACAACATTTCTGATTAAAGTAAACTTGTTTGACCTGTCTTGTAATAGTCAGGTAGGGGTATAAGCTACTGGGAAGGGCCAAAATGCATTGCCCCCCAATTGAATATACGGTCTCCCAAGAAATGAAATTTCCTTCAGTTCCCAAATTTTTAATATTCCAGAAACATTGAAAATTGTTTACACCTGGAAGTTATATTTGCTGTGTTTACATTCATTTAGTAATTTTGCCTACACCTTTCCTTTGGATGACCAAATAACCGTATTTCATCACATAATAGTTGCACTTCTCCCTGCCCCCCTAATTGGGGGGAGGGGGTGTGACTATTATGCAATGGCGTTTATTATGTGGTATAAAAAGCCACATTTGAGGGGCTTCTTTCCCTGCATAATAGTCAATTTGAGGCCACAGCCACATTGGTAGGTGATGATTAACCTACCCCATGTGGCTACACCATCTTTTTCTGAATCATCTTTTCCTCCAAGGAGTAGATTTGCTTTCCAAGAAGCCTCCAAAAGTGGCAATTCCTTCTTTAAACAGATGCAGACATCCCTGTTACTACCTGACCTTTCAGAAAACATTTTTAAAAAACTAGAAGTGGAACTCTTGCTATTTCTGGTTTGAGGTATGGCTTGTTTTGGCATTTCAGGCAGTGTGATCAGATCAACTGTAAATACAGTTGTCCACCACTGTTTTCTCCTGGGTAGAGCCGATGAGAGGCAAGAAAGCTGGTGCAAATTACCAGAGTCCAGAGGCATGGAAGAATCCAGAACCCAACTATGTTGCATATACTTTTGTCTTTCTCAATAATATTATTTTGTTTATCATTTTTGACATATATTGTAAAATGGATGGATTTCAAGGAAAACAACAATTATATACAAAATTGCAAACTGGAAAACACTAAAGATTTTCAGTAAGTCAGCTCTTGCTGCAAGAGGAAGCCCAAGGCAGGGACAGGAAACCACAAGTGATCAAAGTAAGGCCAGTAAGCAGAACGAAAGGAATGAGAGAAGTAGGCCAGTAGGGGAGTTGGAAGAGGCTATAGAAAAAATGCAAGACCTCCGATGATGGTGACAGCAACTGGAAATAGTGCCCTGGAGATGATCAGCCCACTACACCTGCCAGAAGGAGGAGAGAAAACAGAAGTGTACCAATAACTACAAAATGGTCAAGAAGCTATGATATTTTATGCCGATTCCTCTGCCTGTGAAAGCAAACATCTCACGAGTAACATGGGCTATTGAATGAGGAGCCCATACCATGGGATGGGATATGGGCTAAACTATGACCAAGTGGTGAAATGACTGCATGTTCCTCCCCTCCCCAGAAAAATGTGAGAAACCTTAAGAGAATGAGGGAATGTCTGCTCTCCCCCTCCAAAATTATCTAAAGTCCAAATCCTCTCCCAATAGCCCTGCTTCTTCAACAGACCAAGCCCAGGACTTCTTACCTCTAAAGCATGTGCTTATTTATGGCTTTCCTGATTGACAGAATACAAGATAGAAATAATGGATTCACATAGTTTGGTTGTAAAAATATAATTGGAATCGAATCGACCACAAGAGTCATCCAACCCAACCCCCTGCCATGCAGGGATACACATTTACAAAGCACACCCGGCAGATGTCCATCCAGCCTTTGGTTTAAAACTCTCCAGATAAAAAGACTCCACTACACTCCCAGGCAGTATATTTCACTGTCAAACAGCTCTTACCATCAGGACGTTCTTCCTAATGTTTAGATGGAAAACTGGCCAGTATTTGTACACCCAGTGGGAAATCATCCAATTCTGGATTGGCGAGACATAAAATGAAACCTCTTTTTTCACTGCAGTCATTAGAGTTATGGAAGCTGCTGTGGCACTTTTCATGAAAATAAATAAATCAAAATACCTATAAAATATTGATGAATGAGAAGCATTACAGATATTTTACCTTACTTTATATGGAAAGATAACAATGAATACTGAAAACATAAACGTTGGTGTGGTGTACTGGTTTGAACACTTTGGAGACCAGAATTTAAATCCTGACTTGGCCATGAAGACCACTGAGTGACCTTAGGCTAATCACATTCTTTCAGCCTCAGAAGAAGGTAAATGTAACCCCTCTCTGAACAAATCTTGTCAAGATAACCCTGTGATGGGTATGCCTTAGGATTGCCATAAATCAGAAATGACTTGAAGGCAAACAACAATAATGGAAATACAGTATATTAAGAATGGGGCAGAATACTTCACAGAAAAGTCCCATACTTTACTGTCTCATATTCAGCTGGACATTGCTCATTTTTAAGTGCTTCATGAAACAATTTGAATCAATGGCATAAGGAACAGGATGATCTAATATGCTGATCTCATCTCTTGTTTTTCAAATTCTATTAAACATCCCCAGAGTACTGTATTTATTATATGGCACTATGGCTGTACAGATTCTTGCAGGAACTTTTCACAGCCATGTAAATATTATTTCAAAGAGAAATTGCCAGGAAAAAAGGAGGCATCATTGAGCCCCATAGCTCATACTATCTACTACAATTTTCATACCAATTTTTATGCAAGGTTGTGCAAAAATGACAATTCATTTACAGCAAGAATGTGTGTGTCTAATACCACAGAGTAACAAAAAGAATTCCTGATGTTTGAGCTAGGATCCTTTGACAGGAAAATAATCAGAATTTAAGCTCTTCATGATTAGTACTGCACAAGCCAGATACAACTGATGCCCATCATCTGCTCAGTGTAATCTCTGGATGAAAGAGCTTTCTTACCATTCTTTAAAATCATAGAATCATAGAGCTGGAAGAGACCACAAGGGCCATCCAGTCCAACCCCCTTTTGCCATGCAGGAATACACAATCAAAGTACCCCCAACAAATGGTCATCCAGCCTCTGCCAGAAGAACCTCCAGAGAAGGAGCCTCCTCCATGCTTTGAGGCCCTTTCTACGCTGCCATATAAATTCCAGATTATCTGTTTTGAACTTAATTATATGGCACTGTAGACCCATATACTCTAGTTCAAAGCAGATAATGTGGATTATCTGACAGTATAGAAGGGGCCTTAGACAACATATACCACTGCCTTTTGTGCAATAAGTGCATATTTTGCTTATAATTTGTTGCTTGCTAATGTTATGGTTGCTTACCCAATCTGGTAGGGGTCAGAATATAGCATTTTTCCAAAGGGAGAAAAAAATAATTTTAATATCAGTACAATAGGAACTATCCAAGCATTCCAAACACTTTACTGACTATAAAATAGTTGGGTTCAGTGAGAGGCAATTTTGCTTTCAGCTTGTTTTTCATTACAAGTCAATATCCATAAGGTTATACCGTTGGTGAAAATGGTGCTGTGCTTGCAGACGCCTGGGGCTAAATCCAATTGTTAGCTACAACCTCATTGGACCTATTAGACCAGCAGTTCTCAACCTTCCTAATGCCATGACCCCTTAATCCAGTTCCTCGTGTTGTGGTGACCCCCAACCATCCATAACATTATTTTTGTTCCTACTTCATAATTGCAATTTTGCTACTGTTATGAATCATAATGTAAATATCTGATATACAGAATGTATTTTCATTCACTGGACCAAATTTGACACAAACACCCGATACACCCAAATTTAAATACTGATGGGGTTAGAGGAATTGATTTTGTGATTTGTCGTTGAGTTGTAGTTCCTGGGATTTATAGTTAACCTATGATCAAAGAGCATTCCGAACTCCACCAACAATGGAATTGGCAAACTTGGTACACAGAACTCCTGTGACCCTTCAGAATATACTGGGTTTGGTGGGCATTGCTCACCTACATCCAGAGAGCACTATGGCCTCAAATAATGATAGATTGGACCAATCTTGGCACGAATACTCAATATGCCCAAATGTAAACACTGGTGGAGTTTGGGGGAAATAGACCTTGAAATTTAGGAGTTGTAGTTGCGGGGATTTATAGTTCACCTACAATCAAAGAGCATTCTGAACCCCACCAACAATGGAATTGGGCAAAACTTCTCACGCAAAACCCCCCATAACCAACAGAAAATACTGTGTTTTCTGATGGTATTTGGTGACCCCTCTGACACCCTTTCATGACCCCCCTAGGGGTCCTGACTCCCAGGTTGAGAAACGCTGCATTAGACCAATGAGAACTGAATAAGACATTTACATAAATCTTATTGAATTGGTGAGTTTATTGTAGTTGTAACTAAGAATTGGATTTAACCCCATTCATGAATCATAGGCAGTGGCCAGGGTTTAATGCAGCTTAAAAACAGTTCTGCGCTGTTGTTGATGTTATTTGCCATCAAGTTGACTTCAACTTATGGTGATTCCATGAATGAGAAACCTTCAGATCCCCAGCCATTGGCTGCTCTGTTGACATTTTGCAAATTCAGGGTGTTGGTTTTCTTAATTGAGTTGATCCACCTGTAGTGCAGTCATATTCTTTCCTATTACCTTCACTTTAGCAAGCATCCCCCACCTATTCTAATGAGTCACTTCACCTGCTGATATGTCCAAAGCATGACAGTCTCATCTTGGTTTTTAGTGAAAGTCCAGGTTTGATTTGCTCTAAAACCCACTCATTTGGCTTTTTAGCAGTTCAAGATATCTGTAGAATTCTCTTCTTCAGAACCATATTCACAAGTTGGTTTTCTTTCTGTCATCTTTCTTCACTGTCCAGCTGGAGCAGCCATGCATAGAAATCATAAATAGCATAGCCTAGATTATTCTGACCTTGGCATTTAATGATATGTTTTTTCACTTGAAGATCTTATCTGTTCTTTCAAGGCTTTTCTTCCTCTGATGTTTTTACAATAATTTCAATTGTAGTCAATGACCATTGGTGTGTAAATGGCATAGAGATGGGCTTCAAAAATAAAGTCATTATTACTCATACAACTGGAAACCCCACAATACTCTGCTAGTGATTTTTCTCCACTAATGTTATGTTAGATTTAGAACCTTCAAATAAAAATAATTTAAATGTAAGAGAAACTGAGTGCTTGCATTCATGTCTTGCTTATCAGATGTCTCATAGCAGCTGCTTAGCCATTGTATGAACAGAACGAAATGAAACAGAATAAATATTAAAAACATGAATGTGTTAGTAGGAAAAATATTCTTAATCTTTGTATGCACACATGATTCTAAAACTGAGTTTGTATCGACTTTGCATAATAAACAGCAGAGTAGGTTCTGTCCAAGGGCTGGAATTGTGTGTCTGGACCTCAGTAGCAAGAAGTAGTGGGATAACTTTCTGAAAAAAGAATGATTTAAATATACAGGAAACTTATAGAGGAAATGCAGCTTCTCCACATATAACAAACACTTTGCTAAAAAGAAACCCACAAGATATTTTGCAATCTGTTCAACATCAGGCTGTCCTTCAGTACACCAAGTGCTTTTTTCTGTAACCAAGGTTCCTTAGCAATGGGTTTGTTTTGTCTACAAAATATATTATTTTGCCATGTGACGAGTGAACAGCTATCAGAGATAGTACCCATATTATTAAATAAGGATAGAGGAGGCAGGGATGAAAATCTTCATTTATCAAATGGAATGTTTAAGCATTACAGAGAGTTATTCGTATATTAGGTCCATAATACCCAAAGCAGCCTGGTGTGGCTACCATAGTTGTCTGGATTGCTTGGGAACCAGACATTCCCCCCATCCCGCTTCATTGCCCCACAGCCACCTAGTAAGCAAACACAGTCCCCTTAGCTCTCTTCCAGTTTAAACAAAATGGTAGTGCACACAGAACAGAAAACTGCTAGGATGTGTTTATGTGAAAAGTACCTGTGCTCCAACCCAAATATAGAGGAAAATGTATGTAAGTGCCCTGGCCATTTTACATTATGTGGGCAGTACATGTTTCTTTGCTCAGCCAACTCGATCCATGGCATGGCATTAAGATGGTGAAATGAAGATGCCTTGGTCCACAGGTCTGCCTCAAGGCCACTCAGTTTTCCTCATCTGACCCTCTAGAAAGCAGGAAGCAGAGAGCTTTTGCCTCTTATACTCTTTCCAGGCATGTAGCGGGGGGGGGGGGGTCTTGAGGGGCTTCCAGCCCCTCCCCCCGAAATTCTCATGGTGGTTCGCGAAAAGGCCTTACTGGTGCATTATTTAAACTGCTATGTTTATTCATATCAAGATCTGATCACCATACTCAATATATCCCATATGCATGAGGGTATTGGGGTAATGATACAAAAGGTTTGCTAGGCTAGACCCTCTTTCACTCAGACTCAGCCCCCCCCTCGAAACTCACCCCCCCAAAAAAACCCCTGAAAAAAATTTAGCCCCCCCCCCCCCCGAAACGAAATCCTGGCTACGGGCCTGACTCTTTCATACTAAGGAAAAGTCAGAAACTATCAAAGGTAGAGATACTGTTAAACTTTATTCATATAGTAGGTCACCCCACGTTTGCAAGGGTTAAGATTGCAAGGCCCCCACAAAAGTGTGGGGGGGGCACTACTTTTTTTACCTAATGTTGACCAAAGAATCCCACTGGAGGGCATTACGAATACCTAGAGAAGGCTTATCTCTGGGAATCTCTAGATCCTCCAGCATGACTCTATGGTCAACTTCAAACATTGGTTGAGCCATGCTGAAAGACCTAGAGATTCCTAGCAATAACATCTTAATGCTTCTACAAACAATCAAATCTGCTAAAATGAAATATGCACATATGGTGTGCTGACTGCACTGAAATATGAACTCAAGCTATAAGCAAAATGCACCAGAGTGTCAGGTTTCAGGAGGTGAAGATCTGCCATTAACTTTTTCTTATAAAACAACAGTGTGGCTCTCTTGAAGTTGCTAGGCCGACTTCCCATTAGCTGTGGCCAGAACAGCCAATACTCGCAATAGAAGCTGTGGTCCAGCAACATATTTAAAACCACAAGCTACTCAACCTACTCTAAAACACAGTTGTGAGTGTATCTGTTCAAAATCTATAGTGTTGGTACCTGCTTTGACAGCTAATTTTGAAAAGAACAAAAAGTCATGCAATGATGTGGACAGCAATGGAAGGAGACTGCACCAAATAAAATTGTGCTGATTTCATTCAGAATTTGGAAGTAATGAGCTAAAAGTAGATTTGACTGAAGGGGAGGAAAACAAACACAGGTATGACAAAGTCAAAATATAACATAATGGGTAAGAGCCAAATTACTTTCTTTGTGCAACAAGTACAGTCCTCACTCCATAGCCATGGATTCTGCATTCATGGATTCTACTATCCACATCTTGAATATATTTTGAATATTTTTTAAAAAACCTCAAAAACCAGTAATTGATTTTGCCATATCATATAACCACTATGCAATTGTATGTAATGGAACTTGAACACCCACAGATTTCAGTATCCATCCACCAGGAGGGGAGAACAAAATGCTAGCTGATTGTTGTTGTTGTTCATTCGTTCAGTCGTCTCCGACTCTTCGTGACCTCATGGACCAGCCCACGCCAGAGCTCCCTGTCAGCCATCACCACCCCCAGCTCCTTCAAGCTGATACCAATAGTGTATCATTTATTTACATTTACTTATAATTATTTACATTTACTTATAAACATTTTGACCAGAACTCTTCAAACTTTGTATTGTTGAAGGTTTTCATGGCTGGAATCACTGGGTTGTTGTGGGTTTTTCAGGCTATGTGGCCATGTTCCAGAAGCATTCGCCCCTGATGTATCGCCTGCATCTATGGCAAGCATCCTCAGAGGTTGCGAGGTCTGTTACAAACTAGGAAAATTGGGTTTATATATCTGTGGAATGTCCAGGGTGGGCAAAAAAACTCTTGTCTGTTGGAGCTAGGTGTGAATGTTTCAATTGGCCACCTTAATTAGCATTTGATGGCCTGATAGTTTTTAGGTGTAGCTTGTTACTGCCTGGGGGAATCCTTTGTTGAGAAATGATTAGCTGTCCCCATGCCTGTAGCGAGGGGGGGGGGGGTTAGGGGTTCAACCCCCCCCCCAAAATGTTTCAGATTTTTAAAAAAACCTGGTTTACTCATGCATTTTAACTGGTTAACCAAATCCCCCTGCTAAGTCTATAATATGCAAAAAATTAAGAGTCCCTCCAGAACTGCAAGCACTATCCCATCTACATCTATGGCAGGCATCCTCAGAGGTTGTGAGGTCGGACTGGCCATGAAAGCTTTGAGAAGTCATGGATTAGTTTACTTTTTTTAAGTACCTTTCCAAGTTCTAGTTTGCTAAAATAGACTAACATAGTCCCTCCTCTCCTCATAGAGAGATGGTTGCTTCACCTGCTTATACTGCAATACATTCCTTTGACTCAAGCCTTTTAAAGGCACAAAGGCGATTTTGTCTAATCACCAGGTGGCGCTGCAGAGTAGTTTTGCTTTGGATTCCTAAACCTATACTGTTACCTGTCCCCGAAAGCCCCAGTTCTTTATTTTAAATATATTTTAGAGAGTGGGACCTACTTTCCCACTGCCATTTGATTAATTTTATAACATTTTATTGTCAGTTGGGTGAGAAAATATTTCTTTTTCATAAACAGTTTTTGCATGCTGGGGCCTGTTATCTGACAGCCCTACCCCAAGGCTATGCCTGCTCACAGTGAGATTGTGCTGCAAGGAAAAAGGTAAAAAATGTAGGTGGAGGGGAGAGAAATCCTGCTGCCCAAACAGGGGATCAGTTGTGCGTTGGATGCGGCCCTATGCTAGCATGTTAGCAGTTTGTCAATAGCACAACCTAGGTCTACTACGTGGGAGAGTTATTACAGTCAGTGAAGGAACATACTTTGATTGTTGCTCTGTGTCTTCAAATCATTTCCTACTTATAGCATGGCGGGGGTTGGAGTTTATGGCTCTTGAGGTCTCTTCTGACACTATGATTCATTTGCCCTAAAGTGAACCTATCACAGGGGTTTTTTGAGGCTAAAAGTATGTGACTTGTCCAAGCTCACCCAATGGGTTTCCTTGGTCAAGGAGCAATTTGATTCCTGTTTCCCAGAGTTATAGTCCAACACTTAAACCACTACACAACATTGGTTTTTCCACTGTGATGAGGTGCACTCTTTTTGAAGACTCAAGGGAGATGGAAATGTTTACTTGAAAGTTCCCGTACAACATGGGCAGATAGGCCACAACATGCATTGCAATGACAAGTGAGCAAGTAGCATCATAATACAGTTATATAGAAAATACTGTCCAACAATAATTAAAGCCACAGGGCTTACACAAATTTATTATCATCATCACTGTCCTGTCGCTTGAATAATTGGTTAAAATTTAACCCATGCCCCCAATATATTCTATAACATTCCAAACATAGCCATGGATGCAATAAAGCAGTTTTATGTGTTTTCTTGCACTTGGCTGCATTGGCCAGTGATTTCAGAAAACTAAGGCAAGACGCAAATGGGTTAGGCTTTTTTGAATGACATTCACTCATGCCGTTAATTGATTGCAGAATAAGTTAATCATACATCAACCTTCAGGCACCTGCTTACTGTGTGAAGGGCAAAAAGGTCTTCCTTCAAAAACATTTTCCAAGTTCCTTGCCAATTTAGAAAAGCCCAAAGAAGTATAACCTACTACTAGAAACCAAAGATACCTGGCATTGTGTGCACTTCATCTATTGAAGGGAAGCAAGAGTGAATTGCAGCCACCCCTGTGTCCATTCATACACATACACTGCCAGGCAGAGATGGGTGCCACCTATAGCTCCTATACCTTCATCTTCTCAGAATGAAGGTTCAACACCATCAACTTTGCTACCCTTTTGATCTCCTTTTCCAACTCCTGATACAGCTTACTTTTGAGGGAGAGGACATCAACTGGCTGAGGAATTCTGAGTGTTTTTCCCCAAAAGTTATTATCTATGCTCATTTTCTATATATGCAATTGGTTATCTTAAAAATGAGGTTTATGTCATGGTCTTCCTCTGTCTCCTGAAAACACCGAAATCAGAGCACAAGAAAGGCCATAAAACTATCTACAACAGAACCCCTACAAATAAAAAGATTATTTCAGGTCATGATTCTCATAACTTTCTAGGCTGGGCCTCATTTTTAAGATACCCAATTGCATTGCCCTAGTTTTCTATACCACAGAGCTTCAATAAAATTTTGGCTGGTTATTTCAAATCTATGTGCAAAACTAAAGAAGAATCAGAGGTTAATATTCCCAACATTTTTCTCTATGATATGAAATGCTCGTGAAATATTTTGGCAACAAATGTAAAAGAATATTTATTGGATCTACAATTTCTTATTTATTGGTTGTTTTCATAATTTTTATATGATATTGTTTTATACTCATGTTTTATTTTGTGTTATATACTGCACTTGGTGTGCTTGTAAACTGCCCTGAGTCTCTTTTGGGAGATGGTGGCAGGATGTAAATAAAGTTTTTATCATATCATATCATCATCGTCATCGTCGTCGTCATCGTCGTTTTAAATATAAATTTTGGAACCACTTAATCCCATTGGACATCTCTTTTATAAGTGATATTATTAATAGAAAAGACAAATGAAATGTAGTTTGCATAATGGAAACTAAACACAAGTGGCGATTCAAGGAATGTATCACTGGCTTATTAAACTCTCCGTGTATAAATCATAAGACACTCAACCAGACTTAGGCATTAAGTACTTGTTGTTATAAATATTTATACAGGTCCTACTGTGAACTACTAGCAGAATATATGAAGAATTATGGAAATTGAAACTGTAGTATCTTACTGACTTCAGAGATAAACTTACATTTAGCTTCCTTTGGAGGTTCAGCATTCATAGCTTTCATGATAGCTATGAATGGCATGAAGGCACATATCTGAAGTACAAATATCCATGATGTATACAAGGAAATTTAATGTTATTATCATGCTGCATTAGACAGTAAACTTGCTATGATATCTAGAACTCAAAAACAATATTAAAAAGGGAGGCATTTTGTGCTTTCCAGGGCATTTGCAGACAGTGCCAAATCGCAGGTTTTAGAGCAGGGACAAAAAAACCCAGGACCTGAGAGCAGATCCCAACACAGATCTGTAGGTCCTGGGATATGTTCCTCCAATGTCCATACAAATGGCTTTGTTCCACATTTTAGAAGGCCACAAAATGGCTGCGAAGCATCCACCGGAAATTCTGGTAATTTTTTTAATAAGAAAAAGTTTACATGCACTGATGCGGATATGGTTTCTACAATGTGATTTTTGTTCCAGGTTATAAATGCCATTTCTTCATTGGTTCTATCATAAAAACATGGGAAAAGTTTATTAAATGGGAAAAGCTTTGTTGCTGGAGGAGGGGCGTCATCATCCCCTAATTTAACAATGTCCCTCCTGCAAAGGCAAAGGTGTTGCAGTTTAATAAAGTTTCCCTATATTTTTCTGATAGAACCAATGAGGAAATGACATTTCTAACCCAGAAACAAAAATCATAGTTTAGAAACCAACATAAAGAATCCTATATTTTCCGAGTGAGGGTCACACAGCAATGCAAAGATCCGCATCTTCCGACCTGAATTGGGATATTAGCACAACTTTAAATTTTGCGGGTTTTGTGCATTGGTGCGAATTATCACGAGATTTCCCTTGACACCATCTAGTCACCTGCCATTTTGAACCAGGAACTCCTGGGATAAAGGTACTGTCTGGATAGTCCCCCAGAAATACAGTGCACTAGTGAACATTCTGATAGGTTGCCTTCCTTTTTCTCATAAAGACTTTGTGTCTTTGGCAGAAATGAGCAACAGGCAGAAAATGTGTAAATGAGGGGATATGGAAATGTCTGCCTATGAATTTTTGACCAGCTATGGAAGTGTTAAAAAAGGTGGAGATGGTCCTGTCTCAGATCTGTTTTTTCTTTTCTTTTTAAAAATTTATTTATTTATTTATTTTGGTCATGTCAGGAGCGACTTAAGAAACTGCAAGTCGCTTCTGGTATGAGAGTATTGACCATCTGCAAGGACGTTGCCCAGGGGACGCCTGGATGTTTTGATGTTTCACCACCCTTGTGGGAGGCTTCTCTCATGTCCCCACATGGAGAGCTGGAGCTGATAGAGGGAGCTCATCCTCACTCTCCCCGGATTTGAACCTGCAACCTGTTGGTCTTCAGTCCTGCTGGCACAGGGGTTTAACCCACAGTGCCACCGGGGGCTCCTTCAAACCTGTTGCAGAAATGGAAAGAACAGAATCCTAAAGAACACTGTGCATTTTCTTTTCTTTTTTGGCAGTAGAAAGACTAAGGCTGATAAATAAGTGAGCATTGCTGGAATGTGAACAGATAATGAATGTTGAGTCCAGTCCAATTTCCACATTTGCTTCCTCAGCTGATCTGAATGACGTATTCACCAATACTCAGCCTGAGGGTGCCATCACACTCAAGAAAACATTTTATCCTTTCCCATTCCTTAGCTAGTCAAAGTTTTACAGGTTTACACTGAACTCCATGACACAGTGCTTAATACACTTTCACCCCAATCCCACTGATGTCCAAGTCGCCATGCTTGGAATAGTTGCATGTTAAAGATGAAAACAAATGAAATTTAATTTTTTGCTGCTGTTTTGGAATGAATTCCTAGCCATGTACTGCAACCACGGGATACAGTATAAAGGTTATACTCTGTTTACAAAACCTGCACTGTATATCCATGGATTTTTTCCTCTTTTAAATGCAAACATTTAGAAATTGCTGAAGGAAAGTAGAAGCCTTTTTCTATGTTTGCATACTGAGTACCATATAAACCAGGAGTTGGAATTATGCAACACTTTAGTAGTTCAATTACCATCAGTCCTAGCCAGCATAAGTAATAGTGGGAAATGCAGGGAATTGAACCTCAGGATTGAAAGACCACACAATGATGTTAGCTTTATATACTGTTTAATGTTATTGTTTTATTTTGTTATATTGTTTTTTGTTATTTTGTTTTTTCTTGATATGCATTTAAATGTGTTACGTTTTAACTGTTCTGGTGGGCTTGGCCCCATGTCAGATGTCCCGAGTCCCTTTGGGGAGATGGAGGTGGGATATAACAATAAAGTTGTTGTTGTTGTTGTTGTTGTTATTTGAAACACAACAAGATGAGTCCACAGCAGACAAGATCACTCTGCTGGCTGTTGTATTGGATCACACGTCGGACACTTCCCAAGTGTCTAGGACTGTGTGATGTATCGTCAAACGATGCGTGCAGATCCCACTAAGGTGGCCTTCTGCAGCTGGCAGAGGGTAATCTTGTCAGCACCGATTGTGTTTAAGTGCAGGCCAAGGTCTTTAGCCACTGCACCCAGTGTGCCGATCACCACTGGGACCACCTTTACTGGCTTGTGCTAGAGTCTTTACAGTTCCATCTTTAAATCCTCATATCGTGTCAGCTTTTCCAGTTGTTTCTCTTCAATCCTGCTGTCACCTGGGATTGAAACATCGACAATCCATACTTTGTTTTTTAACACGATTGTGAGGTCAGGAGTATTGTGCTCTATAACTCTTTCTGTCTGAATTCGGAAGTCCCAAAGGAGTTTGACGTGTTCATTTTCTGTAACTTTTTCCAGCTTGTGATCCCACCAGTTCTTTGTTGCAGGAAGATGGTATTTGCGGCACAAGTTCCAATTGATCTTGTTGTTGTTGTTGTTGTTGTTGTTGTTGTTATTATTATTATTATTATTATTCCAGTCACTAACACAAACTCCCCTTATCAATGGATAGAGCTGGTGATAGGATGGTGGGCACTTCTATTGAACTTTTTGTAACGCAAGTACTACCTTGTCTTGCATAATGCCTTGGTCAAATATCCATCTTGGTTCATAGTTTTCATCTCCAGAATTGACCAGTCCCAGAATAACCGCATAAACAACTATAATTATCTTCTCCTTCTATACAGGATGTGGCAATAGGCTTGTCAATAACAAGCAATTTAATGCTTCTGTTTTGATTTGCTCCACCTCGATTGTCTTCGTTTATTCATTTATTTTACTTCATGTAAGCTGCTCCGAGTCCCCATTGGGGAGATGGTGGTGGGGTATAAATAAAGTTATTATTATTATTATTATTATTATTACTACTACTACTACTACTACTACTATCCAACCTTTCTTCTTTGACTCTTCCTCTTTTAAAGATTGTCGACCCATTTTCTTTTAATGCTACTGGACACAGTATGTGTACAACAGATATTAATGGATGTGGTCTTCAGGAAGGGGATCTTTGTCTCTTTCTGTCTCTTTCTCTTTCACCATCAAATTGCAAGATCTTTTAAGAACTTTTGTCCCATTTGTGGTCACCCTTGCAGAACTCTTCTCATTGCCTTCATGGTCTTTGAGTGGAAGACCTCTGATGGTGCATTTACTCTGCAGAATTTATGAAGTTTGATACCACTTTAATTGTCATGGCTCAATATCATAGACTCCTGGGGTTTAAAATTTGGTGAGATACCAGCACTCTTTGAGAGCCAGGCTAAAGACCTTGCAGAATTACAACTACTTGATTCCATGCTATGTGATGCTGACACTAAAAGTCATGGTGCCAAATTGCATTAATTCTATCATTAATTCTATCATTAATTCTATCATTAATTCTATCATTAATTCTATCATTAATTCTATCATTAATTCAACCCTAAGACATATTATAAAATTTGCATGATAAGAAACAAAGATGGCAGGGACCTAAAAGAAGCTGAAGATATCAAGAGAATGTGGCGAGACTATACAGAAGATCTGAATAGAAAGGATAATAATATTGAGGATAGTTTTGATGGTGTGGTGAGTGAATTAGAACCAGACATCCTGAGGAGTGAGGTTGAATGGGCCTTAAGAAGCATTGCTAACAACAAGGCAGCAGGAGGCAACAGGATCCCAGCTGTTTAAATCTTGAAAAATGATGCTGTCAAGGTGATGCATGCCATATGCCAGCAAATATGGAAAACACAAGAATGGCCATCAGACTGGAAAAAATCAACTTGTATCCCCATACCAAAAAAGGGAAATGCTAAAGACTGCTCAAACTTCCATACAGTGGCCCTTATTTCTCATGCCAGTAAGGCAATGCTCAAGATCCGGCAAGGAAGACTCCAGCAATACATGGAGAGAGAGTTGCCAGATGTTCAAGCTGGTTTTAGAAAAGGCAGAGGAATGAGAGACCAGATTGCCAATATCCGCTGGATAATGGAGAAAGGCAGGGAGTTTCAGAAAAATATCTATTTCTGTTATATTGACTATTCTAAAGCCTTTGACTGTGTGGATCATAATAAATTGTGACAAGTTCTTGGTGGTATGTGCATACTAAATCACCTTCTCTCTCTCCTGAGGAATCTGTATAAGGACCAAGTAGCAACAGTAAGAACTGACCATGGAACAACAGATTGGTTCAAGATTGGGAAAGGCGTACGACAGGGTTGTATACTCTCACCCAACCTATTCAACTTGTATGCAGAACACATCATGCAATGTGTGGGGCTTGACAATTGCAAGGCTGGGGTAAAAATTGCTGGAAGAAACATTGACAACCTTAGATGTGCAGATGACATCACTTTGATGGCCAAAAGCGAGGAGGAGCTGAAGAGCCTTCTAATCAAGGTGAAAGAAGAAAGCGCAAAAACTGGGTTTCAGTTAAACATTAAAAAAACCAAGATTATGGCAACAAGAATGATTGACAACTGGGAAATAGAGGGAGAAAACGTGGAGGAAGTGATAGACTTTGTATTTCTAGGTGCAAAGATTACTGCAGATGCAGACTGTGGCCAGGAAATCAGGAGACGCTTACTTCTTGGGAGAAGAGCAATGTCTAATCTCGATAAAATTGTGAAGAGTAGTGACATCACACTGGCAATGAAGATCCGCATAGTTAAAGCAATGGTATTCCCCATAGTCACCTACGGATGTGAGAGTTGGACCATAGGGAAGGCTGAGCAAAGGAAGATAGATGCTTTTGAACTGTGGTGCTGGAGGAAAGTTCTGAGAGTGCCTTGGAGAGTGCCCAGTCCATACTTCAAGAAATAAAACCCGACTGCTCATTGGAGGGAAGGATAGTAGAGGCAAAGATGAAGTACTCATGAGAAGAAAGGAAAGCTTAGAGAAGACAATGATGCTGGGGAAAATGGAAGGAAAAAGGAAGAGTGGCCGACCAAGGGCAAGATGGATGGGTGGTATCCTTGAAGTGACTGGATTGACCTTGAAGGAGCTGGGGGTGGTGACGGCTGACAGGGAGCTCTGGCGTGGGCTGGTCTATGAGGTCACGAAGAGTCAGAAACGACTGAACAAATGAACAACAAAAGACACATGATCAATTATTCAGGCTGCTGCCACACTTCCATGCCACTAAACACACATGGACACCTAAAACTGTTTTAAAAAATCTGCTGGACTTTAGTTCCAGTTTTTAATATAAGCATTTTCTGAATTCAACCTTGAAGGAGTTCTGCAACCTATTTAAAAGGAAAAATTGTGCTCTTGAATATGTTTAAGAAAGTCGATTTACTTTTGGGGCAAGATAAAAGGGAAATTTAGAAAATATGGATAAACTACGGGTTGCAAAAACAGGCCTAGGATAGGCTGTGTTTTGTCCACCTCTGCTAAAGACATGAAATTTCTGTGCGGTATGTGTGTGAGAGAGACAGAGAGAGTCTCGGAGGAAAACAGAATTAATTCTAATTGAAAACTATGAATTTCATGGACAAAAATTAGAGTTAATCGATGAGATAGTCACTCCAGGAGGATTCCTAATTGATCTCTAAATAGCATTTGAACCACAAAGCTATGTGTGGCTTTTCCAGTTGGTATTGAAGGTTTATTTAGGCTTTTACAAGTTAAATTTGTTTATCTATGATTTAGAAGTTATATTGCCCATTCCATTTGGATGAAAGAACCATAATGTTTTGGGCAAACCATCACTGAACATTAAAAACCAGACAGCTCGGCATCTGCTGTGGCTAAGGCTTCCATCTGGAGCAATTTCATCCAGAGTGCAGTGCAATAAAGACTAGGTTCATATTTCACTGAAATACTGGAGAGCTCAGTTATGGTTCTCTTAGGAATACAGTCTCCCCCTCTTCAGCACTAGGACTTGTGCCTTGAGAGACATTCAGCCTAATTAGATCCTCAGATAAAAACAATAATAAGGTAGAGTGCTACAAGATAGTTATTCAGATGAAATAAAATAAATTTTGAGGAAGAAATACATTCCCAGCTAAAGAAAAAAAACTATATTTTAAAATTCATCCATACCTGCTCTGCTTTATTCCAGACTACTTCCATTAGGATTATGAGCTCCTTTAGAGAAAGGTTCTCCTCAATTTCTTTCTGCTTTCTCCTTCTTCTTTTTATTACTTTATTTACTTAGTCATCATCATCATCATCGGTGATCACTGGTGTCCGAGTATGATTATCTTCCAAGTGTTGTATCTTGGCAATGGGTCCATAGGTGACCACAGAGATCTATTCTTTATCCACATGTTCTTCCATAGCGAGGACATCGATTCCCAGGTGGAAAGTGGTCCCAGACAGGGTTGGCTTGATGTGCCTTCCTCTTGACATATTTTTCCCTTTCGCCCTCCATTCGTGCCTCTTCAAGTTCTAGAGCACTGTTGGTCACAGCTGACCTCCGGTTAGAGCGCTCAAGGGCCAGGGCTTTCCAATTCTCAATGTCTATGTCACAATTTTTAAGGTTGGCTTTAAGCCCATCTTTAAATCTCTTTTCCTGCCCACCCACATTCCATTTTCCATTCTTAAGTTGGGAGTATAGTAACTGCTTTTGCGAGATGGTGATCAGGCATTTTTCTTAGTAAAGTGTGTGTGTGTCATACACACACATACCATAATTTAAATTATGGTGTATTCATTTAATCTATATTTGGCTGCTCAAGTTCCCGCCTTTGTACTCATTGCAAATGCAATCAGTGGAAATATCTATATTATAAACGACCCTTTCACACTGCATAATTATAGGGCTATTATTCCACTTTGCCTGCCATGTCAACATCCTATGAAATCTTGGGAATTGCAGTTTAGGGAAGCAAATTTGGACTTCTCAGCCAGAGACAGCTAAAGCCTTCAGTACTACAACTCTTTCCCACAAGATGCAACTAAGGCAGTTTGAGTGGAATCAAGGGCCTTCTACACTGCCATATGAAATCCAGATTATCTGCTTTGAACTTGATTACATGACAGTGTAGACTCATATAATCCAGTTCAAAGCAGATAATGTAGATAATTTGATAATATTGATTATAGGGCAGTGTAGAAGGGGCCAAAGTGCAAAGTAATATTGGATAGCTCCTCAATATTACAGACTTAATGTAGAGCAGATTTGCCATTCCACCAACATCACCTGCAACTGATGAGAACTGCAATTGTATGATGGAATGAGCTAATGATTTCTTACATTTTCAGCACCTCATCTAACATTTCCCACATTTGTTCAGTAAAATACATTAAAAAAAACTGTAGGAGAAGTTGTGAAGGAGGAGCTAAGCAAGTCTGTCTGAAAGCAGCCAACAACAGCTCAGGGAATGCTATAAAAGGGGCCTGTGGGGGAGAAGGTTTTGCAAAACAGAAGCTTGTCTCTCTCAGAGGCCAGATTGGTTTAGATTTCACAGAGATAGGGTTTTAATTTCAAAGAGACAGGAAGAACTGCAGAGAAACAGCATAGTCAGCCAGACAGGAGAGCTAGCTTTGGTTTCGTAGAACTGTGGATGAATAGAATGTCCAGGGTTTAATACATTGTCTTCTGTGTCTTAATCAACTTCCACTTGTTTTATTTGTTTGACCACTGTTTGACCACTGTTTCTGTTTATCTACATTGGTATCACTAGAGCTGGTGTCTCCCCCACCCACCCAATGGACCGCATCCCATACCAGATCAGAAAAAAATATTGTAGCTAAAATACTAGAAAATTTGACATGATCGAAGACTAGTTTTTTAAAATAGCTGCAACAAAACCCATAGTAGATATTTATAGCATGTTCATATGATATGCTGTTATTCAAAGTGTCTTTGTAGTTGAGTAATAATATCAGTTTTAAACAGAGTGTATGTGAATAGAAGATTTGCAAAGTACATTGGCATTGAGCTTTAGCCTTGTAAGTATATTGTTATAGTGCATGCAAGTGGCCTTACAAAATGTGGTTATATCTACCCACAGATATATTTTTAATAAAACATAAATTTCTGCTGAAAAAGTCCATAAATATTTAAAGATAGTAATTGATGTTGTTGTTGTCGTCATCCCCCAATGGTGTCATCTGGTGTGGTACATATCTGGCTAGTGACACCATTGGCTGTCTCTATCAGATCTAGTCATATTAATGAGCCCATCAAACTGACACATCAGGTGATTTCTCAATAATACATTTACTTGTTCTCATAATGAGGTCTTTCCTGAGACCCAAGTATCCAGTTGAGGAAGACTATGTGGGTGGAAAGAGCAGGGGGAGTGAAAGGATCTCAAGGATTGCAACTGGGAGTCCCTCCTGGAAACATTACTACATACCAGGTTGCAGAATGAAGAATGGCCACAGAGTTATAAAAGAACAGATAATCTACCGTAAAAATCTGCCATCCTGTTCATGTGTCTATCCACCAGTATTTCATAATGCCACTTGCACAATTCACACTACAAGGTACTGAAAGAAAGGTTTCCACAAAAGATCTCAAAGCCTAGAAAGGAAAAATGCGGTTCTCTGCTTTCTTAAAACCTGTAAAAACAGAGAAGTTTTCACTTGCATATCAGAGGCTATCAAGGAGGGAGATCATGAAGCCCTGTTCTCAGCAAATGTTGCTGTGTTGGTGGGACTAAAGAGTCTCCTACAAAGATCTTACAACTCATATAAGAAGATGCAATATTTCAGATAACTTGGAGCTTCACCATCATAACGAGCACTTTGAATTACATCTGGAAACAGTTGAATAGTTTTTGGAGCTGTTGTAACAAGGCAAACAAATGCATTCTGTAACTAGTCTCAGTTAGCAGTATGGCTGCAACTTCTTGGAACAGATGGCATTCCTGAGCTCTTTTCATAGTGCTTCAGAGATTGTCCAGTTCTACAGCATATTAGCTAGGCATTTTATCCATGTTGTACAGTCTAATCTGTGATGTTCCTTTTCCTTTCTCAGATTGCACAGCAGGGATTAATTTCTGCATATTTAATGACTTTGGTGCCAAAACAAGTGATGAAGCATAATTTGTCTGCCCCTTTGTGTTCTGGTTTTTTTCAGGTCTGTATCCTGAAATTGTTACTCATTTTTAGACTTGTTTGAGTAAATGCTTTGGGAACCGTTTCTTTTTTTGAAGAAAACAAAAAAAGGTATTAACATTGCAGCAGTAAAAATTCAGATCAGGTGAATTTGACCACTATTTAAGCACAGCTTGAAACACTACAATGTTGTTTTCAAAAACAGGCTCTGATGTCCATTTGCGGTCAAAACCACATTATGGTCTGCATTATACAGTTAGCACACATTAGATTAGGTTGCTAAAAAGGAGTTTTTCATCATTCTAATAAGAAATATCTAATAACTGGGGGGATAGGGTTCATTTTTACTGTGATATTGACTTAAGGAACAACTACTACAACTATTCAACAGACAATAAAGAAATTACAAATGCAAAATAAGTATAAGATTGTTATACTCTCTGGCTCTTCTATTTCAAGAATTTAAGCTTAAGATATAAAGTTTCTTAAATTGTTAAAGAATAAATGCTACATGTCCAGGCACAATATGACTAAAATGTGTAATGCATGAACCAAAGTAAAAACCATACAGAATAAGAACCATTTTTAGAAATAAGCAGAAGCAATTGACAAAACAAGCCATTCAGAAATTGCCTAGTCTAATTAGATCTCAAATATTTCAGTTATTTTTGGGTCAAATCTGCATAGGTTTAGCCAAAGGCAAGCTTATGCAGTTAGAAAATCAAAAAGTAACCAAATAGAAATGCCAATTATATGTCTACCTGTCTTGAAAGTCAGTGTCTCCTGATGAAATTCAGCCACAAAGATGGAGGAATCAGGAAAGAAGAATTCACATAAGGAGATGAAGGAAGGTATGAATAAAATAGAAAATTCCAAATTTTAATATCCAAAGTGTGTGAAAATGCTTCTCCATTTTAAAGGCAAATTTCACAAGTTAACTTTAGACTAAAGTCAGTCATGTTCTTTCCCTCAACTTAAGAGAAATCTGTAAATCACAAATCCTAATGGAGATAGAAGAGAGAGGGAAGAAGCAACGGAAGAAGTTATCCTACTTTCAAACTCTACTTGCCTGGCATGAAATATTTGCATGTCCAGAAGGTTTTCTGTTCCATGAGAAAAACATACCAATATGCAAAAATATAAGTTGTAGATAACTTTATCAGTTGCAGTTGGAGACAGGGTGACAAATGCATGGGTTTGGATCCATGTTGTGACAAGTAAATTGATAGAAAATAATTGGCAATAGCCCAAACCCTACATGAATACAATATGAAACTGACATGATTGAAAAAGAGAGGTTGGAAAGATGCTCCAAAACAACGGGATGGTGTCTTTGAGCATCAGGGAGTTAAATATCCTCCACCCCACTGCAAATGGTTGACTCCAGTTAGGGCCCCAACCAGCCATGATTTATATTCATTGACCGACAGTCCCGCTTTCCCTCAGAAACACACCAAGCCGTGATGAGTTCTGGGAGGAAGAAGCCAATCTGATGCCATTATGAGAAGGGGGATCACCAGCACTCTGTTCCCACCCTGAACTTTAAACCAATGTGCAGTGAGTCATACTGTGCTGTTACATGCCTAGGGGCATGTTTGGTTCTGCAAAATTAACACACTAACACATAAAAATATAGGTGAAATATATATATAGGTCACAATTTTATTGATTTACAACTGTAGATAGGGTTGGCAAATACATGGGTTCTATCCAGAGACCAACCAACCCACCTGTTGCCAAATCGACCCAGTAATCTGGGCTCATGGAGACACCTTTATTAAAGTGTAAAGATGTAAAGCCAGATGTTACCTGGATACCTGGATACAAAATCTCTGCGCATCTAATCCCACAGTATATTTCCCATAGTTGCACCAGCAAATCAAGCTTCAGCTACATATGCCAGATTAGCATGTGAGTTCTGATCTTCCCAACTACTGATCTGTTATTAAGTAGAAACACTTTTGCCCCATTGTGGTTCACAGGGCCATAGCAGAAAAAAATTCAGGGGGTGGAGGGGGGGGGGGTTCAAAAAGATTAGTAATAAGTAATTGATAAGTAATTCCATAACACAAAATAATTTAAATAGTATAGTTCATTCTATATTTTATATAGGCTTAATTAAATCAATTTTCTCGTCTCCTTCATGGGGGACCTCAAATCCCTCCCATGCCTTAGGCTTTGCCTACTTGTTATGGGTGGGCCAACTTGGTTGCTTGCACTATATCAGATTTTGCTGCAAGTAATGACTGTGAATAAATTGTCAAAATTTGCTAGTGATAGTGTGTGCAGTTCTGGAGGGACATAGCATGGTGATTTGGTTAATCAATTAAAATGCATGAGTAAAACAGGTTTTTCTTTTTAACTTGAAAATTTGGGGGGGGGGGACACTACAACAGGAAATGGTTGGTTGGAAGGTCAAACAAAAGTAGAAACAGCTACAGATGTTGCCTCCTTTATCTTTGAGGATTCTTCACTGGCCTGTTTTATTTCATAGCTCCCACTGTCCATTAAAACTGAAATAGGAGCACTTCTTTCATTTCTTACATTCGGGTAAATATTTAACCCAAGCAGAGGCAGCCCAAGAAGTCAGATAACTTAAAGAGCTGCTGATTTGCTGGGCAAGCTGCAACTTAACTACATGAATCACCACTCAGTAAGCTGAAGTAGGGCAGAAAGCAGCATTAGGAATGTCTCATTCAGCCATGTTTCTCCCCTTGCCCAACTTTCCTTTCTAATCAGCTATCCTTTCTGAATATATAGTACCACCTCTAGTGGACAGCATCCTCCTCTTCCCCTATTGCTGAATGCAGGTGGGGAGCATCAATGAAGAAGCTTTCTGTTGTAGTCATTTAGCAAGATGGATGGATGGATGGATTGATTGATTGATTGATTGATTGCTCACACCAGATTGTGTGTGTGTGTGTGTGTGTGTGTCAGGAGTGACTCCTGGTGTGAGAGAATTGGCCGTCTGCAAGGACGTTGCCCAGGGGACGCCTGGATGATTTTGATGTTTTTATCATCCTTGTGGGAGGCTTCTCTCATGTCCCTGCATGAGGAGCTGGAGCTGATAGAGGGAGCTCATCCGCCTCTCCCCAGATTCGAACCTGCGACCTGTCGGTCTTCAGTCCTGCCGGCACAGGGGTTTAACCCACTGCGCCACCGGGGGCTCCCTCACACCAGATAAGTCAAGGCCAGGATGCGTTAACAGAAAATCTCTGCTGTTTAGGAATAGCATTATAATACAATTGTCTTTTTCTGCAGCCAGTGCCACTCTGATCATACCCTTAGAACTATATACTTTGTGTGTATTAATAGTGTATTCATGCATCTGAGGAAATTGATTGGAATCTACAAAAGGTAATGCAAGAATAAATCTATTCATTGGAGAGGTGCAGTATGAATTGTTATTGTTCATGATGGTATAGCCTAACATGGCTAGTGCTTTGAAAAATATTTAAAATCAAATTCAACATCAATTCAGAAATGTCTGCCTGGATGAAAAGAATGGCAGATACTGAATCTTAACAGATTTTATTTCATGTTTGCCAAGAAGTTAATTCCACTCAACTCACTGGGGTTTTTTTCTTAGCAGGTGTGTTTAGGATTGCAACCCAAATAAATGAAAATAATTAGATACACAAATATCCTTAAGTGAGTCATCTTGCATCTACATATCACTGCGTGGAGCAGGAAGGTATTATTCCCAGAACAAATATTTGCAGATGTTCTGTAAGAAATAACAAACAACCCAAATTAACTTCTAAAGGATGGCAACAAAAAAGCAAGGAACTGGCAGCTATAAAAACAACCTAAGGAAGACAACTTAGCTTTAATGTATTTTTGTCCCATTACTGCTCAATCTTTTTTGTTTGTTATCAGGGCCCTACACACACACACACACACACACATATATACACACACATATACATGCACACAGAGAGAGAGACACGTGTACACACACCCTTAGTATTGATATAAATGTATCCTTTATTTATCTTGTTTGTGTGCTTAGCACTTTATTTAGCCATCATGGCATATATTGTCTGTCCTGTAAAAGCAGTGAAGACACAGACATGGTCAAAACATAGTTCTATTAAGTGCATACATGATTGAACTTAGAATACATTCCATGCTGAGAACAGAATTCCAATTATTACCCAACCCTTCAAAATCCTAGCATGTCACCTGTTTCGAAAGTGACCTCTCCAAAGTTGATCAGATACCCTGAATCTCTAGAATTAAGGTATGGGAATAATTGCAGATGACCTATTATTTGCATCAGATAAAACAAGACCATTGCAACTTGTACTATCAAAGGCAAAACTGGGCCCTCTGGATGTTTTTAAAAGGAATATGGGACGACTAGACAATGGAACCGGACAATGTTTTTAACAAAGATACACTAATGACATGTTTTTATTGATGTTGTTATGGTTTTTATTATATGTTAATGTTTTAAATTGTATTTATGTTACTGGCGGCATTGAATTTTGCCCTGTAAACCGCCTTGAGTCGCCTGTGGGCTGAGAAAGGCAGTATACAAATACAGTAAATAAATAAATAAATACTCCCATCACCCTCAGCAGCACAGTAAATGAAACGGGATAATGTGAGTTGCAGTCCAAAAAATGCTGCAAAGCTATAGCTGCCCTAAATCAGTCTTGTCCAGCCTGTAGTCCAACACAAAACCATAAACTTACATAAAACATGATATTTTTTGTGTTTTGTTTTTGTAACCCAATTGCACAAATCTGAAGCATGAAATTTGTAAAAGACAACAGAGCAGAATAGAATAATTAGAGTACTGTTCATAATTTGCATGATAACTGCAAATAGTTCAATCAGAAGACCCACTTGATGATTTAAAAAGGCCCTTCGAACAAGGCAGTGCATAATTAAGATTATTATGCAAGGGTTTTTGTTTTCCTGCGTATCTGTGTTGGCAGATATTATTAAAAATATGGATAAACTTTTTTTGCTCACCAGCTAGTTTTATTGTATTTATATGTGGCCCAAGACAATTCTTCTTTCAATGTGGCACAGGTAAGCTAAAGTTTGGACACCCCTGCCCTAAATAAATTCAGGCCAATTAGCATTAGTTGTGTTCCGTCTTCCAGGAGCATGGTTTACATTGCCTTTTAGCTGCATGAGTTAGCATTCTTTTGCATTTCCCCAGGGGTGCTACAATTTCAGCTGCACCCTGAAAGTTAACAGCATCAGAGGCTGGAAAGCCAGCCTGCAGGCCTTTTTGCAGCTATTGGTTTAGAAAGTAACTCTTTGGGTTAGGAGTCCGCCTTTTTTCCTGGGCTTGAGATCTCCATTTCGGAATCTCCCCTGCCTCCTTCAATTTTAGAGAAAAGCCTCAGATGTGCTGTAAGGCCAGTCAGAGAACTCTGAAAAAATCATTGTAAGTACAATTGAATAAAGGAAAGAATTGAGCCAAATTGCGTTATTAAGAAAGGCAATTGAGTCTTAGCTGAGTTATACATAGCATATTGAGATTTTGAGCTATTTAGTATAAAAGACTATGGAGATAGTTATTGAACACTGTTTCCTTCATCTCCAAAACTAACCTTGGGCTGGAATAGGGAAGGCCTATGCTTTCTAAAAGATAGCTCAGGGTTGGGGTAAAAAGATCTCAGGATTTTTTTTTCTCTACCATTTGGACGAAGGCAACTCAGCGACTAGAGGAAAAAGGAAAGAAAGAACATCTCTATGCTTTCACTAATTGACTGTTTTGTTTGTAACTTTGACAAACTGTGCCAAGTCTGCAAGGACTTTGAGAAATAAATATTCTGTTTTGATGCTCAAAACCTGTAGTAGCCTCACTTGCTGGGAATCTCAAGCTTTTAAATAAAGACCCCCGCAGTCCATCCAGGCAAAGAGAGAAGCACATCTTAGTTTTATTTTTATAGGATCTGGGTGGGTGTGACGGCTCAAGTTGTAACAATACTTCAATAATATTTGTTGTAATCATTCTTCATGCACTCTGTCACTACTGTGCTAAATCCATTGGCAATAGTAATTGGTTTATTATTGTAAGCATAGTGATGTTGACTGGTGAATAACACCAAAAAAGCAGTTCTTAGGAAAATGTTAATGTGAAATGCAGACATGTTTAAAATCCAGTGTAGCCGAAGACAGATCAGGAAAGAAGAGACACCCATTAGATTTGGCCTGACATTTGCTTTGGTGGTTTCAAAGCTATTAGTCTTCCCTGGCAGTATCATGCAGTTTGAGTCATGATCAGAAAACTCATTCTGCTTACTGCAAATATTAGCTGAGGACAAGAGGAAAATCCATCTGAGTTTTTAATAGGGCATGTGACGTAGGTTCACCATTTTCATCTTGCAGCAAGAAATTAAATATTGGCAGAATGATCCAGCAGGTCAAGCCAACTGTTCCTGCCCTTTCCAATCCAGCTTTCTGGTGCATCACTGAAGTTGTTAATTTGAATTTAAAAAATAATTTGTTTCTAAAACAAGGCTATTCCCTGCAAAGCTACAGCACTTTCCCTCCTTTTGTATGAGCTCTTACATTTAATAACTGTTTTTGGCTCAAGTATTTCCATTCTCTTTTTCAATACCCAATCCTATGTGTGAACATCTTAAACACACAAAAACATATCTGTAATAAAAACATATTTGTAATCTATCTGTTGACCAAAATGAACTGTTGTTTTAAATAAGCACCTCACAAAAAATCTGTTGCTATTTGAAGTGCCTTGATTCCTTTACTTCTAGTCTGCCATTAAACATCTGTGCCTATTAAAGGCTTGTTTTAATCTATTCCGACAGTAAAACATTACAAGTGTCAAATATTCTCAATAAGCATAAAGTCAAATATAATACCATGTTCTTTAAATGAGACATCAAAGTGTCTTGCTTCTCCAGCTATAACACATAATCCATCAATACTGTTACAAATGCTGAGACACTACTCTTCATTAGGCTGGTAATATCCTTGGCAGCTGGTTGCAATTGTGTCATTGCCATTTCATGACAGACCAATGAATTTAGACTTAAGCCTAAACCCAACTGTTAATCCAAACTAAACCAGAACCATTGTATTCAGAGAGTACATATAAATGTAAATTTACAACATTCCTATTCATTCATTGGGTTTACTCCAGATGAAATGAATTAAATTTAGTTGGGTTCAAACTGGAATTGCATTACATTTATTTTAATTGATCTAGACGAGTCAACTAAGTGGGTGTAAATCTGAAGCCAATTCAAAATATATTATCAAGAAAGCTGCCTACAAATTCTGTTTTTATTTTCAGAATTCAGTAACCAAAATAATTTGAGAAGGTATTATCTAGCTATTCAGAAGGAAAGAATCCCATTTTGGAACCAGTTTTTCAATGGGAGGGAAGCCTTGAATTGACTGAAAATATTGCACACGCCTGATCCCATGTGTGTTCAGTGGTTCTTGAGCCAGGAACTGTGTTGTGCCTATAAGCAGCAAGTGCCTGAGGAGGCAGAGTATAATAGGGAAAGCCATTAAAAGTGAATCAGATCAGTCCAGGGACTTCCTCACACTAGGGTACCTATCAACTTTAAATCCAATGGCTGCCTCCTGCAGAATTCAGGGGTTTGTAGTTTAATAAGAAACATGAGCTCTCTGGATGAGCAATTTAAAAGCCCCTCCCTAAACTACAAAACCCAGAATTCGGCAGGAGGCAGCAACCAGATTTAACGTGGATAGAAGCTCTAGTGTGATGAGGTCCCAGGTCATTAAGGTAATCAAAGGAGCACTCTGAAGCTGAAGGGACCCTTATACAGTTCTGACAGCCATTCAAACTTCCCGCTCCTTCTTCCGATTGGCCAGAAAAGAGACTGGCTAGGATTCATGTCATGATTGGCCGAAGGCTCTGTAGATGTCAGAGAATTCCTTGGTGAGGAGAATGACAGCTGGGGATTGATCAGGCACAGGACCACTCCGCTCTTGGGATGTACCCTGGGAGGGCAAAAACTGGGAGAAGACCATGCTAGTGATATGCTGATGAACCTTTGATTAGCTCAACTGTCCGGTTCCATGCCAAACAATTATACAGGGCTAAGGTGCAGGAAACAAAGGTGCAGTCCTGGGCAGTCAAGGACTGGGTTGTCACATAAAAGAGTTAATGAATGTACATACTTTCTGGTCTCTCAGTTCTTGTGGGTTTTTTTCGGGCTATATGGCCATGTTCTAGAGGCATTTCTCCTGACGTTTCGCCTGCATCTATGGCAGGCATCCTCAGAGGGTGAGGTCTGGAGCTGGGAAAAAGGGGGTTTATATATCTGTGGAAAGACCAGGGTGAGACAAAAGGCTACTGTAAGATGGGCTAGGTGTGAATCTTTTCAATTGACCACCTTGATTAGCATACAATGGGCTGACTGTGCCTGGAGCAAACTCTTAATGAAAGGGTGATTAGATGTCCCTGCCTGTTTTTCTCTCTGTTGTTTTAATTTTAGAATTTTTTAAAACTGGTAGCCAAATTTTGTTCATTTTCATGGTTTCTTCCTTTCTGTTGAAATTGTCCACATGTTTGTGGATTTCAATGGCTTCTCTGTGTAGCCTGACATGGTGGTTGTGAGAGTGGTCCAGCATTTTTGTGTTCTCAAATAGAATGCTGTGTCCAGGTTGGTTCATCAGGTGCTCTGCTATGGCTGACTTCTCTGGTTGAAGTAGTCTGCAGTGCCTTTCATGTTCCTTGATGCGTGTCTGGGCGCTGCGTTTGGTGGTCCCTATGTAGACTTGTCCACAGCTGCATGGTACACGGTAGACTCCTGCAGAGGTGAGAGGATCCCTCTTGTCCTTTGCTGAACGTAGCATTTGTTGAATTTTCTTGGTGGGTTTGTAGATTGTTTGTATGTTGTGTTTCCTCATCAGCTTCCCTATGCGGTCAGTGGTTCCCTTGATGTATGGCAGGGACACTTTTCCTCTGGGTGGATCTTCATCTTTATTCTTGTGGCTTGTTCTTGGTCTTGCAGCTCTTCTGATGTCTGAGGTGGAGTATCCATTGGCCTGTAGAGCCCAGTTGAGGTGGTTCAGTTCATCTTGGAGGAGGTGGGGTTCGCAGATTCTTTTTGCACGGTCTGCCAAGGCTTTGATGGTGCTTCTTTTTTGACTTGGGTGATGGTTGGAGTTTTTATGTAGATATCTATCTGTGTGTGTGGGTTTTCTGTAGACGGTGTGACCCAATTGTTGATCTGGTTTGCGGATGACTAGGACATCTAGAAAAGGCAGTCTTCCTTCCTTTTCTATTTCCATAGTGAACTGGATGTTAGGGTGGATGCTGTTAAGATGTTCCAGGAACCTGTTGAGTTCTTCTTCTTTCTGGTCTCTGTTTCTGTGGGGTCAACAGGGTCTCAGTTTTGGGAGAATCTCACAGGCATTTCTGAGCTGATCTGGCTGACATTGAGATTTAGTTGTACAACTAAATTACATGCTTTCCCCAGCACACATCACAAATCAATCCCTCCACACTCCAACCACCACCACACAGCCCCCAATGCCACATCAATGCAAGACTACATTTTGTACAATTTTATAAAACAGTTCTATATATATATATATATATATATATATATATATATATATATATAAATTTGTTAGGGGCATCCAACGAGGAAACAAAACTCAAAAAACCCCCAACGAAACTTAACCAAAATTCCCATGCCCATAACACAACCCACAAGGTACAAACATATCTACTCAAAATGAAAAACAACACAACAACACACTCACAAAACGGCAAAACAACAAAACTCAAAAATCCCCCAACGAAACTTAACCAAAATCCCTGTGCCCATAACACAACCCACAAGGTACAAACATATCTACTCAAAATGAAAAACAACACAACAACACACTCACAAAACGGCAAAACAACAAAACTCAAAAATCCCCCAACGAAACTTAACTAAAATCCCCGTGCCCATAACACAACCCACAAGGTACAAACATATCTACTCAAAATGAAAAACAACACAACAACACACTTACAAAACGGCAAAACAACAAAACTCAAAAATCCCCCAACGAAACTTAACTAAAATCCCCGTGCCCATAACATAACCCACAAGGTACAAACATACCTACTCAAAATGAAAAACAACACAACAACACACTCACAAAACGGCAAAACAACAAAACTCAAAAATCCCCAACGAAACTTAACTAAAATCCCCGTGCCCATAACACAACCCACAAGGTACAAACATATCTACTCAAAATGAAAAACAACACAACAACACACTCACAAAACGGCAAAACAACAAAACTCAAAAATCCCCCAACGAAACTTAACCAAAATCCCCGTGCCCATAACACAACCCACAAGGTACAGACATATCTACTCAAAATGAAAAACAACACAACAACACACTCACAAAACAGCAAAACAACAAAACTCAAAAAGCACGCAACGAAACTTAACTAAAATCCCCGTGCCCATAACACAACCCACAAGGTACAAACATATCTACTCAAAATGAAAAACAACACAGCAACACACTCACAAAACGGCAAAAGAACAAAACTAAAAAAAAACCAATGAAACTTAACCAAAATTCCCATGCCCATAACACAACCCACAAGGTACAAACATATCTACTCAAAATGAAAAACAACACAACACACTCACAAAACGGCAAAACAACTGAGCATGCGCATTGGCGCCCAGCCGCAAGTTCCATCGCGCGCGCACATGGCCTTCCGGCCAACGTTCCCTCTGCGGAAACCATGCCCACTCCAACCCCCGCCGCGCCGCTTCCCGCACACACACACACCCTGCCGCACACACACACGCAACCCCATGCTCCATCACTCCCTCCGCCGCCGCACACACACACGCAACCCCACGCTCCATCACTCCCCCCACCGCCGCACACACACGCAACCCCACTCCCCCCGCGGCCGCACACACACACGCAGCCCCACTCCCCCCGCCGCCGCACACATACACGCAACCCCAGGCTCCATCACTCCCCCTGCCGCCGCACACACACACGCAACCCCACGCTCCATCACTCCCCTGCCCCAATCTTACCTCCTTTTACTTCAGGCCACCTCCAAACCCCACCCCGCCCCTTCCCGCCCTGTCAAAATCTAGGAAAGACAGGAAGGAAGGAAAGAAGGAAGAAAGAGAAAGGGAGGTAAAGAAAAAGGGGGAAGGAAGGAAAGTTAGAGGAAGAAGAAAAGGAAAGAAAAGGAAAGATGGAAGGAAAGGAAAGAGAGACAGCAGAAGAGAAAGAAAAAGGGGGAAGGAAGGAAAGAGATAGAGAAAGAAGAGGAGAAGGAAAGATGGGAAGGAAGGAAGGAAGGAAGGAGGGAGGGAGGGAAAGAAGGAGAGAAAGAGGGAAGATTGGCCACAGCAACACGTGGCGGGTAAAGGCTGTTATTTCTATTATTATTATTATGCTATTGTTCCTATGAGACCCTTTTAGGGGGAATGGGAGAGGTGTCAGGTCCCAGAGCCAATGCATTGCATTATTGTTATTGTTATGATGGTGGTGAAATAAAAGGAAATAAAAAGTGAAAGAAGGAAGCAAACAGGGAGGGAAGAAAGGCAAAGGAAGAAAGGGGGAGGGAATGAAGGAAAGAGAGAAGGATGAAACCAAGTAGTGAAAGAAGGAAAGAAAGAAAGAGGTAGAGAAGGAAGAAAGTAGAGAAAGGGGGAGGAAAAGGGGGAAGGAATAGGTAGGGACCTCTCTTTCATAATACTCCAGATATCTACCTCAATTTTGATAAGTTTTACTATAGGCCACAGCAACGCGTGGCAGGGCACAGCTAGTATATATATATACGCCCTTGGTGAACTATAAATCTTCCAGGAGAGTGGTGGCTCGATAACACCACTAGCTGCTCAGATCTAACAATTCACAATCTGACTCTTCCGCATTGGATTCCACAAATTGAGTTAAGATAGAAACCCAAATGAAAGCTATGGCCCCTGTTTGGGAAAACGTATTGAAACATTATTTTCAGGGTTATAGGAAGGAATTCAAACAGGAAGAAAATCACTTATTCCTCTGGAAATCTTTTTTTCCCTGGACTACAGGTTAAAAGCCCCTTGACCATTTATTTGATGAGAGGCATTTTAAAATATAATAAATGATACAAAATAAACAATACCAGATCTTAAATTTAAGATACTGACTTCTAATTGAATAGAAAATTGGATCAGTTAGACTGCACAAAACAGCTGGGATGAGTTTTGGACTTCCTGTGTACACTCTTACAGATTCTAAAATAGCATGCACATGCAGATATATAAAACTCCTCAGGATTAAATAAATGAATCACTCGCTGTATGATTCATAAGGGATATAGTATTGTATATATAGGATGTTGTATTGAATGATTCGTACATTACAAAAAAAAACAATAATGAACTGGCATTTGGAGCTGAGTGGAAGCTCCCAAATTGTAAGTGATGATA
The DNA here is from genome assembly GCF_037176765.1 of Anolis sagrei. NCBI lineage: Eukaryota > Metazoa > Chordata > Lepidosauria > Squamata > Anolidae > Anolis > Anolis sagrei. Next base: position 88,375,436 of record NC_090023.1, read on the forward strand.
AATTGGCAGGGGAAAAAAACATGCCAAGATATCCGCCTATAATTTATTTTAACTAAAGGTGATATTTATGTGTGTGGTGTATGGATTGACAGAGATAGCAATGGGGAGAGAAGGGACAGAGACACCAAGATATGGGCCACCTGTTTTTCAAATGGAGAGAGATCCCTGGAACAGAGATCATAGGTAATCTATAGTATTTCTGTAACATTTGACCCTGCACTCCCTTTCCAGCACTGCCACCATTCAAGTAAATTGGCATAAGTGGAGCACTCCTATCAGACTGCAAATCTGCTGCCCTACATACATCTCCACAGAGAGGATTAAAATACACTGCAGCTCTAAGCTGTACCATGTTAAAGAGGCCCTATAGCTTTACTGGAATATGTGCATTATTTGAACTTATTGTAGCTATTTATCTAGCCTGGGACCCTAAGCATACTTGTGTATAAATCCAACACTCCCCTGAATAAAGTCTACAGATGCTTTCTATTCCAGTTTACTCCACAGACCCCCTCTAATTTTCTTCCATGCAGTTAGATGTGCCCTCCCTTTAAATGGAAGTGGTATCACTTTCCCCAAACTAATGTCTTTCTCCATTCAGCACATTCAAAAGAAAAAGAAACCATGTACTATTAGCCTTCATAAAAAAAATCTTTCAGGCATCCTGAACCATTAACTGTCAATTTCCCCTCACTAAGGCCACAGCCGATATGACTTACCCTATGCTTTGAATATAATAATAGGAAGTAAAGAGACTGTATGTCTGTGAAACAAAGCTTTCAAGCTAGTGTCAGAATAACAAAAGAGACAGGTGAGTTTCCTGGCACAGAGGGTTTTATAGCCCCTAGACACTACAGCAGAGAAGCTCTTTCATATTTTTACCGACTATATCTTTTATAGCAGACAGCCAGGATGACACTGTTCTCTAAGCATTCAACTAGGATTCTGGGAGGCCAGGGTCTGAATCTGCACTCAGCCAGAGAAATCCACTGGTGACTTTGGATAGGTGACTCACTCTCTCATCTTCAGAAGAAGGCAATGGCAAATCTTCACTGAACAGATCTTGCCAGATAATCCCTGTGATAGCTTCACATTGTTGTTGTTGTGTGCCTTCAAGTCCTTTCCATACTACAGCAACCCTAAGGCGACCCTATCATGGCGTTTTCTGGGCAAGCTTTGTTGACAGAAAACTTGCATTTGCCTCTGAGACTGGGAGTGTGCAACTTCCTCAAGGTCATCCAGTGGGTTTCCACTGCAAAGCAAGGATCTGAACTGCCAATTCAAGTGTTTCTCAACCTCTGTATACAATACTCATGCACAAGAGAAATAACAAGAATGCCTGGATTGAAGCCACAAAGTCTGATGCCGGATGTTATTTTAATGTATTCCATATCATTGCTCAGGAGGCAGGAATCACAGGAAGGATCTCATTTGCTTATACTTTAACCACAGGTAAACATTCATGTCAATAAAAAGCATTTTATCTGTTTCACTTTAACATTAGCAGTTCCTCAGGATGTAAATCCAACTGCCCAACAGAAAAGCAGGACATTCTTATTTTATTTTATTAAAAACTGCAATTATATAGATGGAATCACCAGAGCACAGGTGGGCCAGGTACTGTTCACGGGATACATCTGGCCACCCAAGGCTTTTTTTTTAGGTCCAGATCCCCCTCAACTCTTCCTGAATGCCACCGGGCAGAGGGATACATTTCCTCTTCCAGAAGCCACAAGGATAAGTAATTCTCCTTTTGATGAGATTGCAGGGCCCCTCCACTATGTTTAATGAAAAACATTTTCCAAAAGGAGAAGTAGATTTCCAATTTATCCTTATTTTTGCTGATGTGTCTTTGCAGCTCCTAGGTTTCAGGAAGTCTAGAGTCACTGAACCTGCCCACCCCTGTATTAGGTGGTCATCAAGGAAAAAGCAAAAAATGGAGAAGACAGAAGACACTTTAAAATATATAATTTGAGTTTTTCCCTGTTACAAAGGTTTCTCAAGTTACAGATGGATGATAAATTCAGTTTCCTCTACTCCCTTCCCCCTTAGTTAAACAACCTAAGTAATAATTTCTCTATCATAATAAAGGGCACTAACTTTCGGCTGTGGTGGGATTGCATACTCATGAGGGTAAGAGGCTATGCTGATGGCAGCAGTGCTGCTGGAAGGATCTCCCATGTCAGGTAGTGGAGAACCAGACTAACTGTGAAAAATAGCTACTGGACAACAGCAGTAGTAGAGGGTGACACTGGCAGAGGATTGCTCTCAGAGAAAACAGTATTCACCATATCAAATGCTTATTAGTACTCACAGAAGGAGGTATAGTAATCCCACTTTTGAATGTTGCTTACCATGAAACCCAAAAATGAAACAGTTCAAAATAAGACAAGAGATAGTATCTGGGTAGTTCTCCTCCTCCCCCCTCTCCTTCCCCTTCTCCTCCTACTCTTTTTCTATTACCCCACTTTTCTTTCAGAGTTGATATCTGTAGGATGAGATTCCTAAATCAGATGGCACTCAATGAGCTACTGGGATACAGCATAGGGCAACTACAAGTAGCGCTGCAGTTAATGAGGCAACTGGACTCAAGCCAAAAGGACATCAGCTGTTGACATGTTCAGTCGATGGTACTTTGGAGGAGGGGGGCAGTTCCCCACATCAGAGAAAGTGAGAAACATTTCTACAGGAGACAAACTTAACCAATATTGTTTATGATATAACAATCTTTCCAACATCCTGAATTAGAATGCTGCATATGTACAGAAGTGCTGCAATACAGGGAGAAGAGAGGGCAGGGCAAACCTCTACCCACGTGTCCATGCAGTTCAATTTCATTTACAGTAGTGTTGAAGAGGTCTCAAATATAACAATTAAAATCCTCACAGTTGTACTATGACTCAGTGGCATTCTGATTCAAGTTTCCGAACAACTGTCAAAGATAGCCAATATAGATACAATGACATGTTTCAGATTGTCAAGGCTCTTGGGAGTGTGGGTGCTAATTTCGCCCTCTTCTCTCTACCATTCTTCAACATTAAGCATAAATTTGAGCATCCACTACTATTTTTAAACAGGTCAGAATGAACTGAAGCAATCTCAACCCACAGATGGCACCACAAACGTAAATAGACGCATTGGCCACAAAATATATTGTGTCACGTCTATAGTATTTCTGAGAGTCTGTACCTCACTGATGAGCACCATGTCATTCTATACAGGACAGTGATTCAGGTCTATAAAGAAATGTTTCCTGTCATTGTGACTTCTGATGTTCTCTCTAAACTAATAATTAGCAGCAGGGTGATTCCAGGCCAAGATATGTCTCTTAAGCCGATCAAACACAGCTATATGTGAAGACGTGACATAGTTGCTAAAACTGAACACTGCTGTTCTTTCAAAAAATCAAGAATAGGGAGCATCATGATCTCATTACAGAATATGTTAAAACAATGCAGACTAACAAGGTGAATAAATCCAAATAGTCTGTAGAGTGAAACATTAAATAGTATGTGTTGTTGAAGGCTTTCATGGCCAGAATCACTGGGTTGCTATGAGTTTTCTGGGCTGTATGGCCATGTTCCAGAAGCATTCTCTCCTGATGTTTCACCTACATCTATGGCAGGATCCTCAGAGGTTGTGATGGAAACTAGGCAAGTGGGGTTTACATATCAGTGGAATGTCCAGGATGGGAGAAAGAACTCTTGTCTGTTTGAGGTAAGTGTGAATGTGGCAATTGATCACCTTGATTAGCATTGATTAGCGTTGTAGCTACAAGGCTTGGCTGCTTCCCACCTGGGGGAATCCTTTGTTGTGATGTGATTAGCTGGCCCTGATTGTTTCTTGTCTGGAAACAGTTCTTTCTGTACTGTCCTGATTTTGAAGTTTTTTAATACTGGTAGCCAGATTTTGTTCATTTTCATGGCTTCCTTATTTCTGTTGAAATTATTGACATGCTTGTGGATTTCGGTGGTTTCTTTGTGTAGTCTGACATGGTAATTATTAAAGTGACAAGGCTTTTCAATGCTAATCAAGGTGATCAATTGCACTATTCACACTTGTCTCAAACAGAGGAGTTCTTTCTCCCACCCTGGACATTCCACAGATATATAAATCCCACTTGCCTTGTTTCCAACAGACTTCACAAACTCTGAGGATGCCTGCCATAGATGTGGGCAAAACATCAGGAGAGAATGCTTCTGGAACATGGCCATACAGCCTGGAAAACTCACAGCAACTCATTAAATGGTATATTGGCTAACAATTTAAAATGAGTTAGGGGGTCACTGGTTGAAAAGCCTTTGTTCCTACATTTCATAATATTTCAGAATTTTACTGATTGTACTTAAATGTCACCCATCCTCCACAAGGCACTGTTGCTCTACTTTATTATGGCACCAAGGTGACAACAGGCTCCTGAAGGCCATGTTTGTGGAGCACAGGTTTTGGCAGATTCTGTCAAGTTGATAAGACTTCAGAACAGCCCCAGACGCATACTATAGGTTTGGTAGCCAAAGACTAGTCTTGCAAGTACATAGAGGCACATTACCAAAAGGGCTGGCCACCAGATAAACTGGCCAGAGCAATTGCATAAAATCGTTGTAATAGTGAAAAAAGTAGCCATAGTGATGAATTTACCAGCTATCAAAGTAAATGTCACCTATTAGGCTGAGAATGGTAGGGCTTAGGGCAAATGTCTCAAAGCCAAGGCCAATATGCCAAATACGGCCCACCATATCATTTTATATGGCCCACGAGGTCTGGACACCCACAGAGCTGGCACCACCCTCTCTGGCTATGTTCTCTGTAAAAAAAATATTAAAAAAGTAGGACTCTAGTTGTGAGGGAGCATGTTTCCAGACAGGGATCATTTCCCTTCTTGACTGATGTCTTGGAGACCGCTAGTAAAAGGTAGTGCCACTGCTTTGGCTGTGCTGAGAGGATGCTGAACACAGACTGCCCCTCACAGTTGAGCTTGAATATCATGGCCACAGGAGGCAGCTGGCAGCCTCTCCCATCTCACCCCTGGCTGGGTAGCATTTCCCCTGAGAGGTCAAAGCTGGGATGAATGCTTTTTAAAAAGTCATGCCCGTGCCTGGTCCATTCCCGTCCTGCATGAGCTGAAATCCCCATGGCACAAATCAGTGGGGGATTTTGAAGAAAGGTGGTTCTCCACATTTTGCTCTTCCTCACAGACAATATGAGGGTAATGGCATACATGAGGCCTGAACAACTGACTTTGGTAATCAGTGGGTGGCTGTCATGTGAGAGGTTTTCAATAGCAGAGCAACATAGCTTCATCTTTCTGTTATTGTATTATTCATTTATTTATATAGCACCATGTATTAGGCTTTCAATGCCAGAGCAACATAGTTTCTTGCTATTATTATTATTTGAAACACAACAAGATGAGTCCACAGCAGACAAGATCACTCCACTGGCTGTTGTATTGGATCACACGTTGGGCATTTCCCAAGTGTCTAGGACTGTGATGAATCAGCAAATAATGAGTGCAGATCCCAGTAAGGTGGCCTTCTGCAGCTGGCAGGTGGTAATTTTGTCAGCGTTGATTGCGTTTAAGTGCAGGTCAAGGTCTTTAGCCACTGCACCCAGTGAGCAGATCACCCCTGGGACCACATTTTCTAGTTTGTGCCGGAGTCTTTGCAGTTCGATTTTTAAATAATGATATCGTGTCAGCTTTTCCAGTTGTTTCTCTGCAATCCTGCTGTCACCTGGGATTGCGACATTGACGATCCATACTTTGTTTTTTAACACGATTGTGAGGTCAGGAGTATCATGCTCCAAAACTCTGTCTGTCTGAATCCGGAAGTCCCAGAGGAGTTTGGCGTGTTCATTCTCTGTAACTTTTTCCGGCCTGTGATCCCACCAGTTCTTTGTCGCAGGCAGATGGCATTTGTGGCACAAGGTGCAATGAATCATCTGAGCAACAGTGTTATGTGTCTGCTTGTAGTCTGTCTGTGCGATCTTCTTGCAGCAGCTGAGGATGTGATCTATTGTTTCATATGCTTCCTTGCAGAGTCTACATTTGGGATCTGTTATCTGCTTTTCAATTCTGGCTTTGATGGCATTGGTTCAAATGGCTTGTTCTTGGGTTGCCAGAATCAGGCCCTCCATCTCCTTTTTCAGAGTTCCATTTGTGAGCTACAGCCATGTTTTTTCTTTGTCAATTTGGCTCTCAATTTTTCCCAGGAACTGTCCATGGATTGCCTTCTTTTGCCAGTTTTTTGTTGTATTCATATACCACTATATTTTGGGCTTTTAACTCCAGAGCAACATAATTTCATCTATGTGATATAGTTCTCAGGCTATTTAACAGTATGTTAAGAAGTAGTTATATTTATACAATCTTACAATTACAAATGACCCTTTGAAGGCAACCATAAGGCTGATGTGGCCCTCCGTGAAAATGAGTTTGACATCCTGACCTAGAGTGTTGAACAACAAGGTGTAACATCCAGAGTCAGATCCACATTTACCCATGAGGCTCGGTGCAGGAACTTGGGACAGGTACTATTTTTGCTCCATAAGGTGGTTGTTAGTATAAAACCACTGGAGGAAAGACCATGCATATTATCTTTGAGGTACAGGATGGAAAGGGTGGAAACACAGGTACAGTATGCTATACATACCATATTATTAGTCATAGTTCTTCCATAAGGATAAATATTCAATCTTCTTCCCACATTTTAGTTAGCTTTTGAAGGTGTGTCACATACATATAAATATATAGATTCCCCCCTTTTTCCTCTCAGAAGGAATGGAACAGGAAAAAAGAGCCATCTGTCCTCCGGATACTCTTCCAAATGAGCATTTGGTGTTTCTCTCAGAATGAAAATTGGGAGAGGAGCATCCCCATTTATTCAAATGTACTTCGTTAGATCTCCCGCTTGTGGCTGCAACAATCCCACCCACATCCACATTCTCAAGATTACATCAGAACACTGGCAAATATTCTAAATTCCTGGAGGATGTCAAATCACACTGCAGGGAGATTAAATGATAGAAAACTACTCACGTGCTAAAATGATCATGTGAGTATCTGCAAACTGATTGTCAGTTTGAGCAGAGGAAAAAAAATATATCATATACACAAAGAGAACAAAATAACGGGACAATTAACAAGTCAGTTGGCTCCTCAGAAGACCCACAGACGAGTATATTTTCAGTTGTGAAAACTTGGTCATGTCATGGTCAATGGAGTATACCCCATCACTAGCTATCCTAGTTTAATACTACCATTTTTAGAAAGTATTTCAACACAGCTGAGTTCCAGTTAAATGCATTTATACGCCTCTTATCTCTTTCATAATACACAGAATGAAGGAATCAATATTCCTTTGTGGCTTGAGGTCATGTATAGACAGGTAAATAAGATTCCTGTCTGGCCATTCTGATACACTATGTCATATTTTCAATCCCATCAGGAAATGTGCGCCTCTAGCCATCCAAAACAATCGAGCAAGAGAACAGGCTTCCTACTTGGCGGTATTTCAAGAAAAGCCTGGATATTCATGTCCAACTATAAAAGCCAAATTGGATGTAATGGTAGCAGCAGCCCTATGTATCAGGACTGAGTCACTCCCTACCAAACCCCTACAAAGCAGGAAGTGTAGTCAAGAAGCTTCAAAGTGCGGCATCACTATGCTTTCTGCCCTGAAATATGTAGTATTTTTAGCCATTTATTTCCCTGCGAGACTCTTTGATTGGATATAGATCCTGCTGTGAGAAAAATAGCAAAATAAACAAAACAAAACAAGAGGAAATTGCAGGCAGAAGAAGGGGATGGCTTTCCAAGTCCCGTAATGTATTCTGAATTTCCTCCCCCGCACCCCTGCAGCGTTTCCTCTCCTGGAGCATGCTATTTTTAAATCTATTCTAAAATCACAACACTATGTATGTTTACTTAGAAGTCCCATTGAGTTTGAGCAGGACTGGATCTTTGCAACACCATCTGATGTATGTTTACTTAGAAAAAAAGAAGCCCACAGTAAGCAGATCCAAAGAAAAGCAGCAATCCCAGGCATCTTGGGGGTTGTTCTAAGTAGGGTTGGCTGTGGGTTTGTGTGTTCAGCCCCTAGGACTGTTGAATTTATAATTCAGAACAACAAAAGCAGAAGTTATTTACAGAATAATAAATGAACACAGCATTTCATGGACAAAAAAAAAATAGATTGAGCTTTACATCTTCAAAGTGTAGAAACGGCTGTTACAAGGAGAGGCTACTGTAGAGAAAGAAAGGAAAGACTGTTAACCATGATGAAAGCATAGACAGTAATAAAATGTAATTATATATTTGGGCTTCCATAAACTATAATCACATTTTCTGAATTATAATATTATCCAAATTGCAGATTGAATATTCTTTCTCTAAAGTGTAATACAGGTTGAGTATCCTTTATTCACAAGGCTTTGGGCCAGAAGTGTTTGGATTTTGGAATATTTACATAATGAGATATTTTGGAAAGAAGACCCAACTTGAAACCTGAAATACATGTATGGTTCATATACACAAGGCATGTGCAAACTTAGGCCCTCCAGGTGTTTTGGAGTTAAACTCTCACAATTAGGAGAGTTAGGAATTGTTGAAGTCCAAAACATCTGGAGGGCTGAAGTTTGCCCATGCCTGATATACACCTGCTACATATACAGTCTGAAGGTCACTTTATACACAATACTTCTAATAATGTTGTGCATGAAACAAAGTTTGTGAACACTGAACCACCAGAAAGTAAAGGTGTCACTATCTCATGCAGTTGTGTGGACCATTTTGGATATTTTGGATTTCCGGGTGAGGAATGTTCAGCTTGTAACAGAATGAAGATCCCTTTGTGGAAATGGGGAACAGCTCAAACTAGAATAAATGCAGATATGCCAATACTTGACTCCACTTCAACTGCCATGGCTTCAATACTATGGGATCCTGGTAGCTGTAGTTTTGCAAGATCTTTTGCTTTCTTTGCCAGGGTGCTGGGGACTTACCAATTATACATCCCAGAATTCCATAGCATTGGGCCAGGGCAACTGAAGTTATGCCAAACTGCATTAATAATTTATTTCAGATATTTGCACCTGACTCTTCTCAACCCTCAGTGTATAGATGTACCTTGTGTTAGTCTCTACAGTGCCACAGAACACTTTGGATGCATCATTATATACTGTAGAATTAACAGTTTGGCACTGCTTTAACTGCCATGGCTCAATGCTATGATGACATTGAACACCATGGCTCAATACTATGGTGCAATGTAGCTCGGTGACATAGCAGCACATTTTGTAAGGCTACATACAGACTTTATACACCCACAAATCCCAGGATTCCACAGCACTGAGCCAAATACAACACTTAGGAGCACCATCTGTTCATTTAGGGCCCTTCCAAGCAGGCCCCATATCCCATGATCCGATCCGTTTCTTTATCCCAGATTATCTGGTAGTGCGAACTCATATAAACAAAAAACCCGGGATCAGATCCTGGGATATATAGCCTTTCTGGAGGCCCAAGGGCCAGATGCAGCCCTCCAAGGTCATTTACCCAGTCCTCGCTCAGGGTAAATTTGAGTTTGTTATTGTGTGCTTTCAAGTTTGAAACTACTTGAAAGCACACAATAACAACAATCCTATCTCATCAGCCAAAAGCAGGCCAACACTTTCCATTGAAATACTAATAGGTTTATATTTGTTAAAATTGTTCTTCATTTTAAGTATTGTATTGTTTTTACATGTTTTTTGCACTACAAATAAGATATGTGCAGTGTGCATAGGAATTCATTCATGTTTTTTTCAAACTATAATCCGGCCCTCAATAGTTTGAGGGACTGTGACCTGGCCCTCTGTTTAAAGTTTGAGGACCCCTACCCTAAACCTTACCCTAACCCCTAAGCCTAACCCTACCCCAAACCCTTCCCTCCTTTCTATCCTTCCACCAAACTGAAGTATATTCCCGCCCTCAGTGAGCCGCTCACCCCTTCCCTTATTCACAAACGTAAGCGTAACCCTAACCCAAACCCTAAACTTTGCCCTAGCCTTACCCTAAGTGCCCCCGCCTTTCTATACTTTCTTCGCTCTCCACGCTCTCCCTCTGCCCCCTCTATTTCCTTATTCACAAACGCCATTGCGGAATGTGCGTAACGCCTGGCACTCCCGGACCCAGCTATCATACTATCACCAAAGTAACTGCGCCCTACACCACTGGAGAAATTACACTGTTTAGCCGGTATTGCACCACTTGACATCCACCAGGAAGTAGCAGCCAATAGTGAAAGGACCAAGGCAGTGACATCTCCAGCTCATCCCATTTGGATGTCAGCCAGCACGTCAACGACGTAAATCAAGAAATAGCTTTCTAAGATCTACAGAGACGCTTGCTGGAACACCTCAGCAAGCGAGAGTCCAAAAGTGGCAGGCTCAAACCCAGAACCTCAATCAATGGCTGATACCAAATGAGAGACTCCCCCCTGGGCACACAGAAGACTGGGTGACTTGGAAGGCGCTGAACAGACTGCGCTCTGGCACCACGAGATGCAGAGCGAACCTTAAGAAATGGGGCTACAAAGTGGAATCCACGACATGCGAGTGTGGAGAAGAGCAAACTACAGACCACCTACTGCAATACAACCTGAGCCCTGCCACATGCACAATGGAGGATCTTCTTGCAGCGACACCAGAGGCACTCCAAGTGGCCAGATACTGGTCAAAGGACATCTAATCAACTACCAATCTTGCAAACTTGTGTTTTGTTTGTTTGTTAAAAAATAAACATATGCAACTGTTTGGTCTGCCCCTGACACGATAAATAAATAACCCCTAAGCGTAACCCTAAACTTTGCCTTAGCCCTTACCCTTAGCGCCCCCTCCTTTCTATCCTTTCTTCGCTCTCCACGTTCTCCCTCCGCCCCTTTTCTTCCCTTATTCACGAACGCCGTTACGAAATGTGCGCTTCCGGACACAGCTATCATACTATCCCCAAAGTAACAAAGGCCGAAAGTAATAGAACTGAAGGCCTCCCTCCAGAACGGAAACCACTTCCTGAGGAGGAGGAGGAGGAGGAGGAGGAGGGAGAGGAGGACGACTCCAATGACTTTTTTTTTCCAACTGCGAACTGTCGTCACGGCTTGGAAGCGGGCGGCGGCGATTGGGGGAGGCGAAGGGTTCACTCCACTGAACTGACGCGGGGAAGGCGCGCGCCAGGAATGACGCGCGGGACCGGCTGGGCTTTGTCGCGAGGCAGGGAGCCCCTCCCTTCTCCTTCTCTCTTCCCGGCTCTCTCTTCCCCCTCCCACGCCTGTCGCAACCAGATTAACTCTCCAGCCCCCTCCTCTCCTAAGCCACGCCCTCTTTTAAAAACTACCTGCCGCCGCCTCTGATTGGTCCGCCTTGGGATGACGCCATCCCCCTTCGTTTTGACAGGCAGGTACGGCTCGGGCGCCGCCATATTGGGAGCGGAAGCGGGCTGAGCGGCAGAAGCGGCGCTGCTGGTTGTTCACCCTCCGGCTTGGAAAGTCCTGCGCTCCCTCCGCGAGGGAAGGAAGGAAGGAAGGAAGGAAGGAAGGAAGGAAGGAAGGAAGGAAGGAAGGAAGGAAGGAAGGAAAGCAGGGAAAAGGAAGGGAGCGTGTTCCGCCCGTCTCCTCCCCGCGGCGGGGAGGAGGAAGGAGCCCGACCCTGAGCCGAAGTGGGACTCTGAGGAAAAGCAGGCGGCGGAAGAAGAGGAGGAGGAGGAAGAAGCGGAAAAAGAAGGGAGGAAGGGACGCTTCAGGTTAAGGGGCCACCATGCCGTTGGCGCAGCTGGCCGACCCCTGGCAGAAGATGGCCGTGGAGAACGCGGCGGAAAGCGGCAACAGCGCCGAGGTAGAGTTTCCCTCAGGAAGCGGGGCAACTCGGGAGAGAGAAGGGGGGTATGTGTGGAAAAGGTTTGGGGCAGGCATGGGCAAACTTGGGCCTTCCCTCCAGGTGTTTTGGACTTCAACTCCCACCATTCCTCACAGCCTCAGGACCCTTCCTTTCCCCCCTCAGCCGCTTAGCGTAATTAAAAATTACGGCTGAGGGGGGAAAGGAAGGGTCCTGAGGCTGTGAGGAATGGTGGGAGTTGAAGTCCAAAACACCTGGAAGGAAGGCCAAAGTTTACCCATGCCTGTTTTGGGGAGAGGTGCCGCACCCCACGTTCAGGTTTTTTTATCTCAACTACTCAACTTTAAGGAAGTGTCCTTGTCCTTATCTGGGACCTGAAGTGTTTTTGATCTAGCATATTATTTGGATATTCCTAATGAGATGACAGGGAATTGGCATATGTTTCAAACACACTGTAGATACATAGCCTGAAGGTGGTACATAACATTTTTAATTACATTGCACATAAAACAGAGTTTGTGGAAGTGAAGGTCACTTATCCTTGTCTGAAACACTTGGGACTTTAAAGTGTTTTTGATTTTTGATTCCCCTTCATTTTTTGAATGAATTTGCATTTATTCATGTGTTTACCATATATACTTGAGAATAAGCCGACCCGAGTATAATCCGAGGCACCTAATTTTACCACCAAAAAATGGGAAAACTTACTGACTCGAGTATAAGTCGAGGGTGGGAAATGCAGCAGCTACCGGTAATACAAAATAAATATAGATACCAATAAAATTACATTAATTGAGGAAACAGTAGGTGAAATGTTTTTGAATATTTACATAAAACTGTAATTTAAGATAAGACTGTCCAACTCTGATTAAACCATGATACCAACCTTTTTCAGTGTAAATATATTTGTACATCTTTCCAAGAATAATAGAGTAAAATAGTAAATGTAATAATAACAGTAATAGAGTAAAACAATAAATGTAATAATAACAATAGAGTAAAATAATAAATGTAATTAGAGTATAATAATAATAATAATAATAATAATAATAGAATTAAATAATAAATAATCTTGACTCGAGTATAAGCCAAATGGGATTTTTCAGCCTAAAAAAAGGGCTGAAAAACTAGGCTTATACTCGAGTATATACAGTATTTATTTATTTGCCGTATTTATACCCCACCTTTCTCTATCCCAGCAGGGTCTCAAGGCGGCATACAATGGCACATACACAGTGCCTCAAAACAACAAATTCACCTAAAAATAGTTTAGATATACATAATGAGACACCTTGGAAAGGAGGCCCAAATCTAAACAGGGAATTAACTTGTGTTTCATGTGCACCTTATATTCATACCCTGAAGGTTATACGTAACTTTCTTAAATGTATTGCACATAACACAAAGTTTGTGGAAGTGAAGATGGCACTGGGTTGCTGTGAGTTTTCCAGGCTGTATGGCCATGTTCCAGAAGCATTATCTCCTGACGTTTCGCCCACATCTGTGAGAATGTTTCACCGCATCCTGAAGATGCCTGCCATAAATGAGAATGAAGCATCAGGGGAGAATGCTTCTGGAACATACAGCCCAGAAAACTCATATCAACCCAGGATTTCAGAAAGCCCTTTATTTAAAATGTAAAATGATAACTAACAGTGATAAGGTTTCTGTGAGTGTTCTGGGCTGTATGACCATGCTCCAGAAGCATTCTCACCTGAAGTTTCACCTGCATCTATGGCAGGCATCCTCAGAAGTTGTGAGGTTTGTTGGAAACTAGGCAGGGGAGGTGTATATATATCTGTGGAATGTCCAGGATGGGAGAAAGAACTCATATTTGTTTGAGGCAAGTGTGAACCTGAAGCGTTTTTTGATTGAGGTGACACACACACCAGATTTTGGAATATTTGAGATATCTTGGAAATGGGTATATCTAAACAGGAAATTAACATATGTTTCATATCCATAGCCTGACGGTAAGTTTAAACACATTTTTGTATTAATTTGTGTTTTAAGTTTGAACCATCAGAAAGTTAAGTTGTCACTAATTCAGTCACCTGTATGGGCAATTTTGGAGTGTTTCAGATTTCCGAATAAGGAATACTCAATCTGTACTTTGAGAGTTGGGAAGAAGCATCGAAGGGCCACCCTTATGCCTAGTGCTTTGGTTTCTTCCTATCTGAAGCCTGTTTTGCCATCGACTCCTGTCTATCTCCACTTTCCCACCCCCAATTCAATTACTCTTAAGTCAAAGTACTCATCCATTACCTTTACCATTGTGTGTCTTTAGGACTCACTCTCTCTACCTGACAACTTTTAGGGATAACATTTTCTGATTTCTATAAATAGTAATGAATTTGATAAGTCCTTTCAGGTGTTACAAGACTAGTCTTTGTTATTGATGCTACAGACTAATATCATGTCCCACACCCCAATGCTTTTACTCTTTCCCTCTTGAGGCAGGCAGGTGGAGAAAGCGGAAGGGTGGTTTCACAATCCAGTTCTGCTTTTAGACATTATTAGCGTTTTAATCTCCCATCTCACACAACAGACGAATAGATAAATCTCTTTGCTCTATGTGTTCAGAGTCCACAGCATGATTTTGAGTGCACAGATTTCATCCCCTCTCATCTTGTTTGGTGTGTTTGCCTGAAAGTGGTAAAAAAAGAGAGAGAATACCTTGGATTACAATGTGACTCCTGGTCAAGTGAAGGTCTGTGGCTGGAGGAAAAAAAGGGAGGAGGATGGGACTTTCCTCCAGTGATTCATATTACAACAGATCTGAAGGAGGAGTAGTTTTGGGTTTCCTGGGATATCCCATCTCTCAGCCTCCCCAACATCTATTTGAAGCTAATAGTATTCTGTTTATGTACACTTGAAGAGAGATGCTGTCAAATGGTTAGTGCCAACTCCAGTGTTGTAGCTTTTGTTCACGTTGTTAGTGTTTGGTTACTTTCATTTTATATATCTTTTCCCTGCTCCCCCAGATTTTGCTCAGATGGTCAACTTCCTCTATGCACACATTCTAACTGGGAGGAGGAATTATGAACATGAAAGTTAGTTGCCCCCCCCCCCTTTTTTTAAAGGGAAATCCTTACTTCCTGCTACTTTAAGGAAGGCACAAGCATAGGAAGTTGTGATCATTGTTTGACATGTTCCTTTCTAGTTCTCACTTCCTAACTTATTCTTTATTTAATACATCTGTTATTGTGGCATGATTAAGTTGGGATAGTCACCCTTCATGATTTACTTTCAGAATATACTTCTGAGAAAACCCTCAGATCAGATGCTCTATAAATGCTTTAAAGTGTAATGAATTACTGATAATTAAAGCTCCCTAAATTCAAAACATGTTTAAACCACTTAATTCATAGCAAATAATTAAATTCCATTCTGTTTCCATTAATAACACTTTAATTACTAAATTCTGTAGAAAACATTTCATTTTTGTCTTTGAAGTATTACAGTGATGAAACGATTTAATATCTTGTGTACAAACTGCACATCACAAGAGTCACTTAAAAAAAAACCTAAAAATGCATCTTTGCATGAAGTCGTAGGGTGTAAGTGCAGTGTTAGAAAAATCCTTATGACATGTAATGCATGTTATATGCAACATATACAGCAGCATCTCCCAACATAGATCTTCTAGATGTTTTGGTCTATAGCTACCTCTGCTAGCAAGACCAAGTCAGTGGTAGTGGGAGATGTAGTCCAAAACATATGGAGAATAGTACCAGACTAGAAAAAGCTTCTTTAGGGTGCAATAAGGTTTTATGTAGATCCTCAAGGTAAGCATAAATCAACAGTGTAATTCATTGCTAAGAGGTTAATGCAGTGCTAGAGTCTTCATTAAAACAGAAGTAATGTTGGCATGTTCTGGGTATCATAGTTTAAGAAAGATATTGACAAATAGGTCAATATACCTGGGTTGAGAGGGCTAGAGACCAGCTCTTACGAGTAAATGTTTCAGAAATTGGATAGATTTAGCCTGAAGAAGAAATGGTTGAGATTACAGTCATCTTAAAATATTTGAAGGGCTGTCACATAAATGATGGCGGAAATGTATTTTCTGAAGCTCCTGGCTGTAGGACTTTAACAGTGAGTTCAAATTATGAAGAAAAGGATGTGAATAAAACATTATGAACAACTTTCTTATGGTATTTATTTATTGTGTCAGAAGCAAATTGAGGATCCAGTTAAAATGCATTTTTTAAAAAGTTTTTAAAAGAACTCTGCATTATGCTAAATGTTCTTTGACTAGAAACTGGCCACTTGGAGTGCCTCTGGTGTCCCTGTGAGAAGGTCCTCTATTGTGCATGTGGTAGGACTCAGTTTCTTATGGTACAAGATGATCAGTAGTGGAATATACTGCCTTGTAAGGTAATGGACCCTTTGTTGTGTTTCAGCCCGGGACTTGATAGCACATGACAGGGATTCTGTGATACATATTCTGCATTAGTAGAGTGGTTGGATGTTTGCCTGCCAGCTTCACGATTCTAAGACCACTATGCTGTCTCCACAAATCATTGAGTGTGACCAGCCCTGTTGTAAACAAACTTCATGCTGCTGAGCAATGCACAGTGTTGCTTCATGAAATCACTTGTTGGTTGTCTCCACATAGAAACTGATGGATTTAAATTAGGCTATCAAGTACATTGTTAACCTTCAAAAAGTACAAACAACTGGAAATACTTGTCCTTTCCCATGTTTCGGGCTAGCTGCTAATTTTAACTAAGGTCTGCTTAGGGATTTTCATAATCATGACTGATTATTGATAGTCAAGAATAATATCTGTTCTGAATTATCTTTATGATTTGGAAGACTTAAATTTAATTAACAAATATAATTTGATTCTGTATCATTGTTTTTTGGCAGCACATAGTCATATGATGAAACTTTTCTTCTGTTTGTATTAAGTTCATATCCCAGCAAATAGGCTGCAAGAAGGAAAACAAGATAGCATATTAATGCAAAAATGCTATGTAAATGGATGACTGAAAAGATATGGAAAATGTGTACATCTTTATTATAACAAGATTGAATAGTTTAAGGTTTCTTAATTTGTTAAATATTTAGTAATTATGATACTTATCTCAAAATGTTGTAGGAACAGAGCTTGACAAGTTGTATGATGTAACAGTGAAAATTAATCTGTTGTCAGTATAACGTAATGTATCTTGATATGCAATTATAGTTTTCCCCTTGCCACTACAGGTTTATTATTTTGGAATTTCAAAATCCGAAAATGCCCATATGGGGGGCTGAGATATCTTTGTTTTCTAATGATTCAGTGCACACAAACTTCATTTTATACACATAATTATTTAAAACCTTGTATAAAATTATCTTCAAGCTATATATATAAGGTGCTTCTGAAATGTAAATGGATTTCATGTCTTTGTTATGCTCATTATGATGGAGAAAGGACTTGATGTAACAAATCCTCTTTCACAGGTCTTTGTTAGTATTAACATACTTCATATTTGATTAGGATCTTGTGGCATGACTACTGAGAAATTAATAAGTAGGGATTGAAGAATTAAGAATTTAATCTACAATCCTGTTGGTACCTAATACTGGCATGGCAACACTGCCATAGGTGGTGATGGCAGCAGGAGGAAAAAGATGCAGGAGGGAAAAGATGGAAAAATGCAACATAGCGACGGACAGGATTCTGGCTTCTGTTCTATAATTTTTTTCCCCTTGGGATGATGGCAAGGCTTAATTTCTGCTTATTCAAAGATTTTTTTTTACCTCTGAAGTACAGATGATATTCCTCTTTTTTTAATTTTAGGAAGAGTGATGTATTTTGAAGAAAGCCTGGATTGCAATCCAATCCTGTGCTCCCGCTAAGATGGCAGTTGCATTAGTCTTGCTTAGGGCCATACAAGTTAGTTCAGCCTCATATTTTCCTGCTAGCTCACAATCCTGTAGTCCCACTTTATGAATGAGTACAGTAGAATGATGCTAGACTTTATGTTTAACTTTTCTGTGTCTTCTACACATTGCAAGCTATTTGTTGTGACATCCCTGATGATTCAGGAGTGGTTGCATTTCTTGCATGTGGTTTACAGGATATGCAGGTCTAATGATTTTTTTTCAAAAGTTGTGTTTTCAGTGTGAAATAGTTGAGATTTACTATTTCAGTTAATTTTTAAAGATAGTCTATCAAGAATTTGCTGCCTGATTATTTTGAGACCTTTTCGATTTGGTTTAGGGAACTTGAGATTATCTTTACTACACAGTGTAGTTGCCCTCAGCCTTTGCAGGTTTAACTTCTGCAGATTTGATTGTTCATGAGTTCATAGCTGTTGTTTAAGTAGCCACTACTGCAGCTAGAAAATACCCTAGATTTGGGGGACTTTGTTCCTCCTTGCCCTCCTCCTCTCTGTCTCCCTTCCTGCCAGCAGTCCCAGCCTGCATCTCTTTTCCCCACCTTCACACCACAATGCCTCTACCAGTCTCCACCCCCCCCCCCCCAACCAATTACAAATTAGGATTGAAAGCCATTTTGCAGTAGCTGTGGCAGGGCTAGCAGCTACAATTTTAGCTCCTCCTCCCTTAATCTCCTTTCCTGCCAGTAAACCTAACCTGTACTCTCATTTCCTGCTTGGTACCATAATTATGGAGCCTTGCTGCAGAGCCATCTGCTGGATCTCAAACTTTCCATGCTCCACCAGAGCTATTAGCAGAACAGAGAAGGGAATGAGTTGCCACTGCTGGCTGCCAAAATGGTCTTCAGTTTTTGGCGATGGTGGTGGTCCATCAGAGGCAGCCTCAGAGCGAGGTGGAAGTTGTTATGACACTGAAGTGGTAAAGAGAGGTACATGTTTGGTCTGTTGATGGGAAAGATGTCCGTAGCATACACGTTGGGCAGAGGTTAAGATATTTACAGATTTCTTATTTTGTGGGGATCCTGCACTCCTAACCTCTATGAAAGTTAAGGGATGCTGTAACAGAACTTATGAACATTTACATTGTTTAATTAAGTGGCACCATGTCTTAGAGCTGTTATTGGTGGTGCTTAGTTCATTTCTTCATGAGTAAAATTGTATAAATGTTCTGCTTTCAATTACTTTTTAACTCTTTATTTATTTTAAAATATATTTTTCCAGAATGGCCAGCAAATCATGGATGAACCTATGGGAGAAGAAGAGATAAATCCACAATCAGTGAGTAAAACCTGAGATTTCATAGATTGTTTGGGAAATTTGGGGCCTCAAGGTTGGGAAAGCTGGAAATGGTTTCTATAATTGAGAGCTCTCCATACAAATACAAGGTGAATAATATTCTTTCTGCACAGAATCTTAGTAAAACTAATTTTGGAACCAGTTCATCAGTTATGCACACTTTTCATAGTATGGGGCAATTATGTTAATTGAAAATGCAAAATGTTTCCAATTGGAGCCATTTTATTAAATCAATAGCACTGACATGACTTGACTTACAAATTCCCCTTGGTTCACTGGGTTTACACTAGTTCAAGCTACCAATTAGCCTGAGACCTTTGCTGGTATGTGTGAGTAAACTAGTGTTCTCTCTTAACATCCTGTTTTCATAAAAATAAGTTCAGCTCCCTAATTCATACACGGTTCTGACATATTTTAAAGGAGTTAAAGGCCAAAAAAAGGAGAGAATTTTCCCAGGCTCTGTTATCATTATGGAAGTACTATCATAGCTGAGCCTGCTAATTTAAAAAAAAATGGAGAATCAGACCAAATTTTTGGTACTGAATGTCAGCACAAGCTTAAGAAAATATATGAAATTTTCTCTTCTTTATGAATAGACTTGTCTGGAAATGGAGTTCTTACCTTTTCCATCCTGAACAAGAAACATGTATCTCAATCAATGACTAGATCAAACTCATGATTGCAAATATTATATTGTCCCTCTTTGTGCTTCAGTTTCCCGCCTCCAATGCCAGCCACTTGACCTGTCTACTTGTCCTTACTGTAGTTAAATCAAGAAAATCTTGTCAGGAGGAGAGATATAAATATTGATCTCTTTGTTTTTCTTCCATGTAATAGGAGCTACATAGGTTTTCAATGTTACATGGTAATCTTCCATTCTGTGAAATATCATAGCTTAGTTTCAAAAAGAGATTGTCAATATTTTGTTAATCTTATGTACAAATCTTATGTCTGCTGGCATACATTTTCTGACATTGTTAGTAATTTTCTTATAGTAATTTTTAATTTCATAAACGCATTCATTCATCATATGCTATAAATAATTACCTTTCCTTTGTGGTTATCAATAATAATTGTAAACACCTTTATTAGTTATATTTCTAGTAAAAATAATCGTTAGTGCCACATAACTAAAAAGTGATTCCATTTGGAACCTTACTTTCGTCATGAGTTTTGTGGTAGACTTCAACAAGTTACTTCTAGTTTCTGATAGCTCCTGCTTTAGACCAGATTAAAAATAATGTTGAAGTTGGTTTAAAAATACACCAAATTGATATGTGATGTGTTGCATACATTCTAAAATGCTGCATGTTGTTATAGCATCTGTTCTTCTTTCTGTCTATAATACTGTATAGCAAATGTGGACAGTGGAGTTTCTGTGAGTCACATGTGGCCAGTGACACCTTTAAGTGAAGACTCCCAGAAGTCCTATCAGACTTTTTTTTAAAAAGGCAAAATTTGCTTGAAAACTGCCCAAAATGTGCCCAGAAGGTTTCATTTCCTCTAGTACTCTAAAACAGAGCTTTCCAAACTTTTGAGGTTTGTGACATCCTTTTAGTCATGCGTCCTTTCCCAACATGGTTATTCAGTTTTATTAGGAAATCAGAGGCTAAACCAACCCTTTATACACACACACACACACACACACACAGACACAGTGGAACCTCTACTTAAGAGCATCCCAACCTAAAAACATTTTAAGTTAAGAGCTGTCACTTGGACTGGGTTTTGCATTGACATAAGAGCAACATTTTGAGTTAAGAGCTAGTGCCAGACGGAATTCTAGTGCCAGAGGGAGCGTTAGCATGATAGTACAGGGCTTTAGAATTTCAAGGCAGCCACCTCTGTGCATCATGCTCTTATTCACTATGGGAGATAGTTTTGATCCTTCTGCTTTGAGGAACTTTGGATTAGTTGATTTTGTGTGGTTTTTATTTCTGGTATGTTTGGCTTCATGAAGAGAGAGAGGGAGGCTTGAATGAGTACATCTGGTAGGACTCAGTTTCTTATGGTACAAGATGATCAGTGGTGGAACATACTGCCTTGTAAGGTAATGGACTCTTACAAAATTATGCTTTTGCCTCTTCCCGTTTTGCTTCCTTGCCACAACTTTGTGCTTCTACCATTTTAAAGTTGATCTTACTTTTTTATTGTTCCACATGAATGTGCATTTCTACATTACTAGCTGTACCCTGCCACGGGTTGCTGTGGCCTATAGTAAATCTTTTCAAAGTAGAGGTAGATATCTGGAGTATTATGAAAGAGAGGTACCTACCTATTCTCCCCCTTTCTCTCCTTTCTTCCTTCTCTACCTCTTTCTTTCTTACTTTCTTTCGCTCCTTGGTTTCATCCTTCTCTCTTTCCTTCATTCCCTCCCCCTTTCTTCCTTTGCCTCCTTTCTTCCCTCCATATTTCCTTCCTTCTTTCATTTTTTATTTCCTTTTCTCCTTCCTTCTTTACCTCTTTCCTGCCTTTCCTTCCTTTTATTTTTCTTTCCTTTCTACTTTCTCTTCTTCCTTCCTTTGGTACCTCTTTCTTTCCTGCCTTCCCTCCTTCCTTTCTTCCTTCCCATTGCTTACCAAACCCTTCTCGTGCTTTATGTTGGATCTTGGGAGTCCTACCTCCCCTTTCCCTGCCACGCGTTGCTGTGGCCCACCTTACCTCCCTCTTTCTCTCCTTCTTTCCCTCATTCCCTTTTCTTCTTTCCTTCTCTCCTTCCTTCCTTCTCTTCTTCTTTCCTTCTTCCTTTTTTCTTTTCCTTCCCTTTCTGTTTCTTCCTTCTCTGCCTCTTTCCTTCCTTCCTTCCTTTGGTTTTTGTTTCCATTCTTCCTTTTTTCTGTCCTTCCTTCCCCCCTCTTTCTCTTCCATTCTCTTCTTCCTTCGCTCCTCTTTCCTTTCTTTTCTTTCCTTATCTCCTTCCTTCTTTCTCTACCCATTTCTTTCCATCCCTCTTCATTTCCTCTTTCTCTCTTTTCTTCCTTCTCTACCTCTTTCCTTCACTCTTTGCTTTCATGTTTCCTTCTCTGTTTCCTTCCTTCCTTCGATGTTTTTCCTCTTCCTTGATTGGGCCCGCCGCGGGGAAGGAAGGGGGCATGTCTTACCGGAGGGGGGTGGGAGGAGGAGGATTGAGTGAGGGAGGGAAGGGGTGGGGGAAGAAGGAAGGGGGCGTGTCTTACCGGAGGGGGTGGAAGGAGGAGTATTGAGTGAGGGAGGGAAGGGGTGGGGGAAGAAGGAAGGGGGCGTGTCTTACCGGAGGGGGTGGGAGGAGGAGGATTGAGTGAGGGAGGGAAGGGTTGGGGGAAGAAGGAAGGGGGCGTGTCTTACCAGAGGGGGATGGGAGGAGGAGGATTGAGTGAGTGAGGGAAGGAGTGGTGGGAAAAGGAAGGGGGCATGTCTTACCGGAGGGGGGTGGGAGGAGGAGGATTGAGTGAGGGAGGGAAGGGGTGGGGGAAGAAGGAAGCGTGTGTCTTACCGGAGGGCTGGGCTGGGTTAGATGAAGGAGGGGAAGGAGGGATGGTTTTGACAGGGCGGGAAGCAGCGTGGCGGGAGGTTGGGGGCGTGGCTTGCGCAGAGGGAGCGTGGGCCGGCAGGCCATGTGCACGCGCCGGGGAAGTTGCGGCTGGGTGTCATTGCGCATGCTCAGTTTTGTCGTTTTGTGAGTGTGTTGTTGTGTTGTTTTTTACTTTGATTCGATTTGTTTGTACCTTGTGGGTTGTGGTAGGTGCATGGGAATTTTGGTTAATTTTCGTTGGGGGGGGGGTTGAGTTTTGCTGTCCCGTTCAACGCCACTTTCAGATTTATATATATAGATTTGTTATTTACAAAGTACATTTTCTTACTTATAAAAACATGCAACAAAAATGAAGGTGGCGGAATGACTTAATAACATTTCAATGGATTTCAGTGGTAATTTACTTTGAGATAAGAGTGTTTTCAATTAAGAGCTAGTCAGGGAACAAATTAAACTCTTAAGTCAAGGTATCACTGCATATATAGGTTTCATATAATCTTTACTGTACCAATGTAATTTGGAAAATTTTCCTTAACATCTTTCTCACTGTGAACCCCTCTCCTGAGCCCCTATTCATCTTAACTCTCCTCCTCCTCCCTGCCTCCGGGCTGCTACCACTTCCATCAGTGGCAAGGGGGAGAGCTGAAGATGATGAGAAGGCATTGTTTCTGTCACTTCCCCTTCCTCAGGGGCAACTAACACACTCCCCCCAAACTGATGCCAAGCCTCTTTATGGAAGGGTATACAGCCTTTCTGGTCAGGCAGCCTTTGTTTTTATGGGAGGGGAGGGGTTAGGGATAGAGGGACTATGTACTATACACCAGTGTGTCGTGACACAGAGTTTGGAAAACTCTGCTCTGAAAGCTGTACAATCTTCCCAAAAACTTAAGATATTTTTAAAATGGCAAAAATTGGCCCAAATAGTGTCTAGAATTGATTTTGCATCACTCCAGCTATACCAAAACTTGGTAGTGTGATCCTATATGTGCATGCAGGTTACAAAAATGGCACCCACCCCCACACAATTGTCCACTCTGCGTTGTAGGATAGTAGGTAAATATTTGTTTCTATGCTGTTAACAGTAACAGTAACTGTAACATCTGATGACAGTTAGCTTGGAGGCCATAGGTAGGTGACAAAATTTACATTTTAACCTATCTCTTTTGGATTGTGCTTGCCTCTTCTCTTCATTAAATATGCATTTTATTTATGTCTGCCTTATTTCCATGCAAAGAAAAATGAAATTCAAATCTAGGAACAGATTTTTTTTAAGGTCATAATTTTACGTTTCAGTTTAGATCCTGGTCATTTTTTATTGCTTCCTAGGGATCATATTTCTTTTTTTGTCCCACAACTATGTAATGAGCTACTCTGAACAAAAACCCAGGGTATACTTAAAACTTTGGTTTATAGTAAACGTCCACTAAGGTAAACATGTATCAAATGCTGTGATAAATATTTTGACTGTTTGATGTGGATCTTCTGGTCTTCTGTCACAAAATAAAATGAGGCTAGTATCTCAGTAGATGGAGTCAGCAGAATAATATGAGAAAGACAGGTCTGTGTGCTGTCTGGCCTGATCTTAAGGCTAGTCTGTTGCCTCAGTGTGGTGGATTCTGTCCTGCCCTCAGTGTTGAACCATAACCTACTGGACTTGGCTTTTGCACATGGAATAGTATCTAAAAAGAACTCAACATACATGCATAATGTATTTTGGAAAGATATCTGCAGAAGATCATTTCCTGAGTAAAGGGGGTGGAAAGAAATAAAATTTATATCAGAAGTGAGTCATCTTCTTATAAGTGTCATCCAGTAACCCACACATTACAGAATTATTTTATGTTCACTAATTTCTAACTATCCATTTCAATTTAGATCTTCTAAATTCAAAATTCAAATTTTTTTGTCATTCTGAAGTTCTGATAAAAACAGCAAAGTTATCTTTTGTATCTTTTAGCAGTACAAAAGAGTTGATCCTGCAAATAGAGGGTGAGAAGCTGCTGATTTGTCTTTTAAATTTTGGGGTTCCATAGGATTTAATCTCAACCCAGTGCTCCATAAAATGTGCATGGAAACATTGATGGGAAGTCATCTTGAGGTTTGAGTTTTAAGTGTCATCAGTATACTGATAAAACCAAAGTCCAGACAAGTAGCATGCATTTTTGGCCAAGAAGTCTGGTGATCTTAGTGAAAGTGAATTCTGTTCTGGATTAAGTTGAACTTCTGTTAAAGAATTAGAAGTACAGTTTTGGATTGCATCTGAATTTTGTACTTTCTTGCTTGCCTTCACTACTATTGGAGTGCTTTGTAATAACCGTATAATTTGGCAACTGTTATCATTACTAGTCTTTCTGTCCATGTGGACCCCATTGCAGTTGAATATCATGAAAGTGTTTTTAAAAAGTTGAAATATATCTAGTTGGAACACATAAAATGACAGCAAAACTAAGGAGGAGCGAAAATTGAAATGGACTGCAATAAAAGGAGGTAACAGGGACCAAAATGTAGAAAAAAGAGTGTCTCTAACACTTATCAGTAAACAGTGGGAACAGACTGAACTGACAAAGAATTCAACAAAGTGGTGTTGCAACTGAGAAGAGGCTGTCCCACATACCCAGCTGGTAATGTACAGCCCTAGACAAAATGGTGCCTCAGGCAGGTTTTGTTATTTGATACGTTCTTGATAAGCAGAGGCTTCTACATACTTTTCAGAGACAGTCACATTTAGAGGGCATTACAGTAATGCAATTGAGATGCAATCAAAGGATAATGAACAACAGTCATACAATTAGAAGAGGTGTTTCACATTCTTCAGTATTCTGTAGATTGTTCATATTAGGCATATTGCTTATGCCGATGGTATTTTGTTGATAGCTGCCTTGAGCTTTCAGTATACTATTTGAAATATTCTAAATGGTTAAGTAAAACAATAACTACGTATACATGTTAGGATTTATTTTATTGCTTTACATATGGGTTGGAAACCTTTTTTTTTTTTTTTTGGTAAATTTGTCTTTTAGCAGTGTTAAAATTTTAGTGTAAACACTTGTTTGGGATTACTTTATAACTAAAAATAAATAAGATGGGTTACCTTATTGTTCAACTTTATACTTGTGCCATATCATTTGAGCTGTTCTATAAAAGGACAGTACAGTACAGTACAGTACTTATAATCCAGGTAATCTCATGCAGTCTTTGCTCTGACATTCATTAAAGAACTTAACGTTTTGCAGACTCTTGACAGAGTTGAGCATGATGTGCCAAAAACTTTTTACATATAACAGTAGGGGTGGGAAAGGGGCCAGACAATCCATTTACATCTATTTTCAAGTTATCCATTTGAAATGTTATGATAGAATAAAAAACTGCAAAACTTCTTTATATTTAATGGTAAGTTAAATGCCTGTGAAGTATCATTGCTGTGGTTATAATATTAAAATGTACCTGTTCTGACTTACATACAAATTCAAATTAAAAACAAACCTACAGAACCTACAGTATCTTGTCTATAACTTGGGGAGTGCCTGTATATTGTTGCTAGCAAAATACTACAACATATAGAATCCAAAATAATGAAACATTTATTGGGGCCTATCTTAACTGACAACAAAAACAGCATTTTGACAAAATGTGGGCTGGTGACTCTAAACATTGTATTTTTAACACTTTTGCCTGATGAAGTAGCAAGTAGAGTTTCAAAAGCTTGCATGGTGTATTTTGAGCCTTTTGCTTAGCCTAATAAAGGTATTGCTGTTTTGTGGATTTTGCAAGTAGTGGTATTCCGTATTTGTGTTTAGTGCAATCTGTAGAAGAAAGCTAACTGTACAAGAAAAGCCTTTGACCATCTTGTATGATATCCTATTTCTTACCCTAGTTTATTTGATGATTCTGGAAAGTCCATAAGCTTGGTGAAAATTCAGTAAGCATTGTTTGACCTTCAGTGGAGTGCCAGCAATCATTCTGCATGCTCTATGAATAGCTTTTGATAATGTGTATTTTATCAGTTTTTCTAATTCCTGTAAAGCTCTCAAATGCAGTATTTCCCTAAGCTAGTTATGTACTATGTAAAGTACTTTTTCCCCAGAATATGCTGCTAGTCAATTGAATTTTATTTATCAAATTGTTGTTGTTATCCTCTTTCTCCCAGATTTACTTATTTATTTAATTGGCATATTTGTATACTGCCTTTCTCAGCCCGAAGGCAACTCAAGGCAGTTTGACATTCAAAACAAGTTGCAAAAATGAAGATTAAACATAAAAGCACAGAAAATTAATGTTAAAATGTAATTTAACTTTCTATGTACTTAAAATATATTAATTTAAATGGCAAGGAATACCTGTTAAAAGGTTTTTCTTCTAAATCCGTTGTAATAAAAGGTCATCTATTGATTCTAGGATACCAAGGGAGAAGATAGTCTATCCTTCTTTGGAAGTTAGTTCCCATTATGCCTGTGAGAATAGTAGGACCAATAGAAGAGTCTCCCATAAAAATGTCAAATTCTTGACAGACTTGAATGAGAACAGACATCTGTAAATGATTTGGATCTGAGGCATATGTACCTTTATAGAGTATAAACAACAACTTTGATTGCACCCAAGAACAGAGTAGTATCCAGCAAAGCTGATGTAGGGCTGTTGTATGCTTCTAGCAATTAGTCCTGTGCTGTAGTGTAGCACAGCTCTTTGGTCCAGTTAAAATGTTTGTGCACACTTTCAAAGCAAACTACTAGAAAGTGTTTCAGTAAATCAAATGTGCTACAACTAAAGCATGTGTCACCCTGGGCAGATCTTACATTTGCAGGAGCACCTCTAGTGTTGTCTGTATTATGGTGCAGTTTATATGCCCTGTCCTGTCGATTACTGATAACAGTCACTGCTTCAGAAACTAAACAGCTTCCTTGGATTTAATTGGAAAGAAGAAATAGAGTGGCCTTGTAACAGAAGATGTATTTTTCATTTTCTTTCCTAGTAAGGCCTACCATGAAATTTCTTTATCATTTCCATAATGCAGTGCTTGCCCTTTCGCTAAGCCATGATATCCATTTTATCAGTGACCTTCTGATTCCATGTTTAAACGTTTAGCAGGGCACCTTAACATACAAATGAATATCCTTTGTTTGAAGAGTTTCTATTTGATTAAGTGACTGGGAGATGCTATGTATCTATCTTGCATTCTGGAGTTCACATAAACATCAGTTATATTGTTTTACACTAAATCATATAAAGATCTAGCAAATAGATTGACTTGGAAAACTAAATAAGCCTTCAGAGAAGATGACTTTTCAAGTGCCTGACATGCTGATTCAGCAAATAAATCCCTTCCAACACAGGCTACAAATTGGCACTATGATGGTGCAATTCAAATTATTCTCTCTCTTTTTTGGTGTTACTTTTAGTGTAGCATGAAACTCTCAATAAACCAAACAGCTATCTGGAGATCCTTAAGGAAGTCTACATATCTTTTTATAACATAATATGAAAACCATGGATGTTGAATTAACTTCCATAAAGCAGTAGTCTAATGTGTTTTAAATTCAGTTAAATATCTCCTATCACATCCTATGTTTTAAATTCATTGTACAGGCCAAACTGAATTCTTGTTATAAAAGTAACCATGGCAGGTTTACTGACTCACTGCAAATGTTAATACTGAATACTCTCAGTTAACCAGAACCCTCAAGCAACCAGCAAACATAGACAAAAACTATACAGTATTTCAAATAAAAATTAAATCAATTTTAGCAGAAATGCAAGTTTAAGTTAAGTTTGTCTTTATTTCTCTTAATTTGTTTATAATTACTGTATTTAGAAATTAGTATTAGAGTTTATAGTATGATATAGTACAGAGTATGGTATTAGGTAGTCCTGTTTTTAATAGTAACTCTCAGAAACTGCATGTATCTAGTATCAGAACAGCCCCCTCCATCCTGTCTTTCAGGGAAAAACTTAATGGACTGATCCTGGACTATGATTTTGAACTTGCGTGATTTTAATTTCTGTTTTAAAAATTTCTGTTTTATTGCTGGTTTTAATTGTAATTGTTATTTTTGGGAATCTGTTCGTTTGTTGGGCATCAAATTGTTGCCAGTTGTGAGGCCGCCCTGAGTCCCCTTTGGGGTAAAAAGGATGGGATATTAGTGTGGGAAATAAAAATAATAAATCTACTAATTCTCATGAGTGCCGGTTAACTGAGAGTCTATAACTTACTGTAGTACGTTAAATAGGTAATTGTCTGAATGACACCAAGGTGTTTAAATAGGCATAAAACTGTTGTGAGGGCTAAGCTTTGTGGGTAGTTTAGCATATGGGAGATATTGTATTATATGATGCACAGGATCTTGGGGGTGAGTGGGGGGAGAATCAATTAGTCTAGATGGCTATACAGATAGATTTTTTTCTGATACTCATAATTCTGTATCTTGATTTGAAACTAAATTATAAAGCAGTATATTGTTACTAGAACCATCCTAAGTCTTAAACAGGGGAAGATGTTGCTCAAAGAGTTTAACGAAAAAAATCACTGGTAAGACTAGAAGGGTGTAACAAATCAGAATGATATTGCAATGACAGTTAGGTAATCATAAGGTTCTTAGCTCTTATTTTGTATCACCATTACAAACCTGTTTCACTTTGAATCATTTCTTCTTGTGCCCTTGTGTTTCAACAATTTATACTTCTATATTAGTAGTAGGAAAATGAAGCATATTATGTTCCCTGATCAAAGTGCTATCTGTACTGATTGGTTTCCTTTGAAATGGTGCAATATTTCACTTTTCCTGTTGTCATCATGTGCACTCTTCCGGCCAACAAGAAGCATGAAGTCAGCTCCTGACAGAATAGCACTTCCCTGTTTCCACTTGTGAAATACATAATGACAAAGATTGTGTCCACAGACCTAGTTAGACTCATCCATTCAGAGTCCAATTCAACTAGGCTAAAGTATCAAAGTGGCACGGAGTCACAAATGCAATAAAAAGATCGTTTGTTGGTTATGAAAAGATATTACAACAATAAAACTTAAAACAAAGGCAAACTTGACTCACATTTATTCAGCTGACCAAAGTTGACATTTCCTATAGCTTCCTTCTAATGGGGTCTTTGTGTTGAATTAGAAGCCTCAGACTGGGTTCTTGGGATAGATTATGGCCAAATGCATTTCCTCAGGACCTGATTTCTCCTGATCTTTAAATAGTTTCCTTTCCTTGTTCTGAAAAGTGCTGATACTTTCAGAAACAAAGGGGGAAAAGATCACTTCCTCTACCAAAGAAATACTTTCCCAAGCATTCCGGGATGGGCATGTCCTTATCTTGTCTTTACACTGTGCTCAACTGGAGTGATTGGCTGCAACTACTAGAAAGTTGCATTCTTATTATTTTGTTAGAGGTCAGCTTGATTAACCAATAAATCTTCCGTTATTATGCTATGCATCCCTTCAGAATATAAAATCCTGGTATCGAAATCACTCACCACCTTCTATTGAAAACAATCTGTCCCACCCAGATATTTTTAAAGTAATCCCTACATTTTATGTGATTTATTTCCATTCCAACTTTTTCTAGCAGTTTCCATTATCATTCGTCATCCCTGCTAGTTTTAAAATAACACAGATTATCCTATGGCATGACTAGTTCTTTACCTTTTGGTGTAACTGTAACACTTGTAGTAAAACATTGCAATACAGTTTGGAAACTTTTGTCACTTTTAATATACAGTATATATGGGCAACTTTGTACATTATACTATACAGCAATATTTTTGTAGTGAGTGACACATATAGGCATTTGATTCCAATGTTCACTCAGCCAGGAAGATGAGGACGCTGGAAGAAAGGTGGGGGTATTTATTTGTAAAAATTAGTGGGTATGATGAAGCCTCAGTTATGAATCTTGACCTACTTCATAGGATTATTATGAAATTGAGCTATATACATTGCCATACCTGATCTCCTTGAAGGAGATAGAAATGTATGTACCAAACTGTGGAACGTAAACTATTAAAATATGAGGAATTATGACATGTGTTGCAGATTTATATACATATCAACCTAAATGCCCTATAGATAGCAGATCCTGTGTGATCTTGGTAACTCAACAGAGACAGCTGCATGTATTAGTTAGATGGAAAACCACCTAATAACAGCTTCTGCAGGCTGTACAATTTGTTTGTTTGTCCATGCCTCCAAGTTGCCTGTCAAATTATGCTGAATAGTCTGCCTAAGAAAACATTGTGATATTCACAAGGTCATTTTGTATTTTGGCAAGTTTTGCACTCTGTAAGGCTACAATTTTAGAGAAACTAGAAAGAAGAGATCTCATAAACGCATACCTTTTCTTCTGTTGCAACGTTTGCAGTGGGAATTCTGCATATTTCCTGCAGTGAGATCCAAAAATCTTCCTTCATATCCAGGACAAAAATAAGAAGTTCTTCTTTTGCCATCATTGTGTCTAGTGAGAATCAGTTTGAGCTATCATTTCATATACATTACATATATAGTAAAAGAAAACAGTCTAAAAGACACTTTAAAAACAGTTTGAGCTATCATTTCATATACATTACATATATGGTAAAAGAAAACAGTCTAAAAGACACTTTAAAAACATATTATACGATAATGGCCTCACTCTAGATTTCTGCTTTGTAGTTAAAACTACTGTCAGATGGCCATTCTTCCCTTTTAACTTCCTTAATTTGTAAAAAGGGTGTTCATAACTCTAATGGGGCATATATGCAGATTGAATTACTTTAGTTAGTAGAACTGGAAGAGGGGGCTGATTCCCCCTCCCAATTCAAGCCCTCCCAAGGAAGTTGGTTTTCCACTGTGTGTGTGTTTGTGGGAGTGGAGAGTTAAATTGCCGTAGTTGTTAGCCACCAATGTTCTGCGTAAGTCATAGGCATCTACTGTTTTGTACTTCTTTATTCTGTACTCATCTGGAAATGCATGCTCAATTAATTGTTTCCCTAAATATTAGGGAAATCTGGAATCTCTGCATCTTGTCCAATAAACATTAAGATGATCGAAACTCTATTTATATTCTGAATGTGTTTAATTGTTGACAACTGTAAGTGTG
Source organism: Anolis sagrei (assembly GCF_037176765.1). Lineage (NCBI taxonomy): Eukaryota > Metazoa > Chordata > Lepidosauria > Squamata > Anolidae > Anolis > Anolis sagrei. The sequence goes on from NC_090023.1 coordinate 88,407,070, forward strand.
ATTTTGAATACATATTCCAAGCTTTTCAATATACATTTTCTTTTCTTTTGTAGGAGGAAGGCAATATTAAAGAGATTGCAATAACATATCATGTCAAAGAAGGACATGAAAAAGCAGATCCTTCACAGTTTGAACTCCTTAAAGTCCTAGGACAGGGATCTTTTGGAAAGGTAAGGAAGGGCCTTTTTATGCAAGCTGTCATGGTGTTCAGAAGGGCTTTTCTGAGCTGATTTCCCAAAATAGATGCTCTGGTTTTGTAATGCCACCTGGTGAATCTTTTGTTCTAATCTCTTTTATTATCAGTTAGTTTGCTACCTTGTCCTAGATTTAAATATGCAGAAAAAACTATTGTCAGATATTTGCAATGCTCTGTATAAGCTGAATGTATTCTTTGAAATATTAGTATCTCTCAACACAGTTATGATGTAGGTTATACAACAGTTGGTTTCTGTAGGTAAGTAGTGAGCAATCTATCTTATTTTAGTCCAGTGATCTAAATACGATTGATATATTTCCTGAGATCCTAATTCTGTTGAAAATGCACATTTCAAAAAGAAAAAAATGATTTTTGGGAGGAAGATGGTGGAAGCCCCCAAAGACCCCCAGACCTACCTAGGTTGTCCATTCCTGTGCTGAAATATATCATTTAAGTCATATCGATTTACTGAAAATTAGGTACTGTATAAAAATAACATGAAGCAAGCTTATGAATGTCATGCAAAAAAGAATCATATTAAAATTTAATAAAGATTTATTAAAAAATAAAATCAAATAAATTTCAATCCATGGTGCGGTTAGAATGACATCAAGGAAAAATTTTACTGTCAGCTGGACACCTTCCTATCGGAAATACCTAAGGAGGACAAAATCATCCTCCTGGGGGACTTTAATGCAAGAGTCGGGCGAGACTTCGACCTGTGGCCAGGGACCATAGGAAAAGATGGGGTTGGAAACAGCAACTCGAATGGCATCCTGCTTCTCACCAAATGTGCGGAACACAACCTTGTCATCACCAACACCCTCTTCCACCAGAAAAACAAGTTCAGGACATCATGGAAGCACCCCCGGTCAAAGCATTTGCACTTCTTAGACTATGTAATCACACGGGCCAGAGACCGCCGTGATGTCCTTCTCACAAGAGCCATGACAGGTGCTGATGACTGCTGGACAGACCACAGGCTAATTGATCCACAATGGCTATCAAGGAAGAAAGAAAAGGTGCAAAATGAACACCCAAGCCCTTCAGGAGCCCTCCAAACGAGCCCATCTTCAAACAGCACTTAAGGACCATGTACCCACAGAACAGCCCGAAAATGTTGAGGAACATTGGAACAAACCAAAGACCTCCATCATCACAGCCTGCGAAGAAACTATTGGATATCAAACCAAGAAACATCAAGACTGGTTTGACGAAAATGACAACAAGATCCAACTGCAAATTGACAAGAAAAAGGAAAGCCTTCCAAACATGGCAGAGAGACATCAACTGTGCTGCTAAGAAAAATATCTACGCCAGCAACCGCTGTGAGCTGACAATAAGCTCTTGCCCTTGGTCTGTTCATTCATGTTCAATGACAATCTGAATGGCTATGGTGTATGATTTTTGGATTATGTGATTTTAATATTTATATTAGAATGATTTGAATGATTCACCTGAATGTTTATGTCTTATGTTTAATGGTTTTAATTATTTTAAGTCATAGTTATATGTATTTTATGTAATTATTATTATCTCTTTGTTTTAATGTATGTTGGCATTGAATCTTTGCCATTAGTATATTGTAAACCACCTTGAGTCCCCCACCCCCCAGGGGTGAGAAAGGCAGTATGTAAATACAGTAAATAAATATATAAATAAATAAATTCTATTTATTTATTTTTAGTAGATATATGTCATAAAACGTTTGTCTGCTTAATATAGGTATTCCTTGTCAAAAAAATCTCAGGATCAGATGCCAGACAGCTGTATGCAATGAAAGTGCTAAAAAAAGCAACACTGAAAGGTAAATGATGCAACCTATATAGAAATGTTATAGTCATATTTTTGTTTACCTTGGTGGTTGTCCAGATAGGTGTGATCATGATCTGAACTCATAAGATTCTTCTGCTTCTAACATAATTTCTGGAAGTAGGGTAGACATTGCGTGGATGCTGAAAGGGTGAATTTAATATTTGAGCACTCATAGTTAGCAGAAACTAGCAGTTCTGCTTCCTGACAATGACCTAGTATTTGAGCTTCAGTATATATTGAGAGATTTTTAATCATCTGAAAATAACAATAGTTAATATATTCAAAGTACTTAAATTTCTAATAGCAAAGTAAAATTGATTTATTCAACCTGATTCGTGCTCACAGTAATTTTGCAAGCTAACGGTTCTGGCCCCACTTACCTCTCCGAACGCATCTCCACCTATGAACCGACTAGAACATTAAGATCGTCTGGGGAGGCCCTGCTCTCGGTCCCGCCTGCATCGCAGGCGCGTTTGGCGGGGACGAGAGACAGGGCCTTCTCAGTGGTGCCCCCCCGGCTATGGAATGCCTTACCAGCAGACATCAGTCAGGCACCTTCGTTGCTGGCGTTTCGGAGAAAGGTCAAGACTTGGCTTTATGAACAAGCGTTTGGTTAAACAGTACAACTGAACATAGGAAGACGGTTAATGGAACATAGGAATGGCACAAGGATTATGAGAACGGATCTGATTTCACGGAGGCGATGTTTGATTTGTTAATGGTTGTTGATTGATGCTATTGATTTTGTTGTTATTTGTTGTGTTTTAATTGCACTGACATTGTTGTGATAACCTGTACCATGTAAACCGCATTGAGTCGCCTGTATAGGCTGAAAAATGCGGTATACAAATAAAGCAAATAAATAAATAAATAACACTAGGTAAATATGCATAGTGATATACTATAGATCTCTCATAGTGTAATTGAAACATCAAATGAGTATGAACTGCGTTAATGAGCAAAAATGCCACTCTAGTCAGTTCCTATATGCATCTTACATAAGACGGGGCTCAGTTGGCTTCACCACAGACTAGGCAGAGATGTAATGTAGACAAAAATTGGTTTTCATCCAAATGATACTTTCTTGGTAGTATCTTTGTCATTTTGCACCAATTTTACTTACTTAAAAGTAGCCTCCATTTGAAAATATATGTAATGTGTTTATTCTCCAAAAAAGGCATTCTGAGCTAAACTGTAGAATCAAACACAAAGTGTAAAATTAAAGTCAACCAAAAACAGCCATATAGTTGAACCTCCATCAACCACCATCAACACACCAGCTCAGTAAAAATTTCTTCAGTTTACTTGTGTAAACGAAAGCCAACCTAGTTTCTCTTATCAGGGAATTCCAGAGTCTGAAAGTGGCCACTGAGTTGGCCCTTCACATTTCTACAATCACATGGAAAGTGTATTACTTTTGTTGATGGCACATGTATATAGCCTAGACTTGAAAAAATCTCACCTAAAGTTGAGATTTTTTCAAGTCTAGGATATATACATGTGGCATCAACAAAGGTAATACACTTTTATTTTGAGATGCATGTTTGTAAATTTGGGTGCTTAATTTATTTGTTTAGTCTAATCTGTCAAGTGTATATCTGTCTTTAGAATAATGGACTAATAGAATGCTTTACTCATTAAATAAAGTTTTCAGGGACCTAAGTGAGTACTGTCTTGCATAGGATTTATTTTTAGAAAGAGTCTTTAGTGCCAGTATTATTGCATTAAATGAATAGTTAGTTGTACAAATAATTATATTTTACAGAATATATTGCAGATTTAATCAACCACTTTTATGGACTGAGCAGAGATCTAATTATAAACTTCACCTCAAATTAGACTATCTTTTTACTATGTATTTTAACTGGGAGGTAAAAGCTGGTGACTGAGCTGAACTCAGAGTATAACTTTCACGTTATTTTAATTGGTTAAAGATTGTAAGTAGCTCTAATAATAGTTATTTAAAATACCTCTACTTGTTCCAGCTGATAAAGTAGAATAAATTATTATAAATTATAATGTTGTACTTAAATGCAGTTAGTTTCTCAGTTGTAGTATTAGAATTGATTCTCATAATGTAATACATAGAGAGAGAGAGAGTCATTTTGCTTTATATAATATATGTAGCTCTATTTTTTGTATTAAATGAGAGAGGTACATTAATGCAAACTGCTGAGCTATAAATATGAATATGATGAAAATAATTAGGGGTAACCAGCCCTTCGAGTATGGCAAATTACTTAATAGTGCTATAGCATTCTTGTGGATCCAATATCTTGTGTGAGTTCTTGTATTTGGTAAATCAAAATCCATGCAAGCATGCAACATGACAGTGAATTGCAAGAATATCAACTATTCTTTAGTGAGGACTACCATTCTCCTTCGTGGTGTCTGTTGAAATAAGCACATATGGTAGTTGATGCACCTGTGCAGCAATCAATGGAATTTTCTGGAAAGCTTTAGGCTTGTAGCTACAGCCCTGCCACATTCCCCAGGAGGCAATATAGGCCTGGGAGGGGCAGTAGCCTTTAGTTCCCTGCCGCCATGCTGCGGCTTGAGGCCTGAGACATGTACAGCGGGGAGGATGGGCGGGGATGTGCTAATTTCAAAGATCACTCAAAGAAACATGGTTGCAGACTTGTCACTGTCTGCCATATTCCGCTTTGTCTATTTTACCACTGGTTTATAGTACAACCTGCAGGATCAGTACCTATAGTTTCATCTTTCTATGTCCAGCAAAGTATGTCCTGTCTTAGAGTTTTCTAAGTCCTCCAAGCGATTCGATTATATGCTTTTGCTAGAAGCCACTATAGAGTTGGATTTTCTATGTCATCTAGGGAGATTCCATGATAATATATGGCAGAATTAGTTCATTTTGATAGGACTCACAGTTATCCATCATTTCCTGTTTCTGTGGTAAGTTCAGGAATATTTCCCCTGGGGAAATATGGGTCATATTGTAGTTCGATTGTTTGATTAGATAATATTGCAAGTTGTGATATATCTGCTGAACAAAAGATGGCAGTTTATAAAATGGCATTTTTCTTTGCCATCTGTCCTGAAAAGTAGCCCTTGAAGACTTTTACGTTGCTTTATATAATTGATTCACAACAGAATAAAAGTCCAAATGCACAGTTAAGCTAATAGTATTAAAATGCTGGTCAACATCTCTTACAGTACGTGATCGTGTTCGAACAAAAATGGAACGTGATATCTTAGTAGAAGTTAATCATCCCTTTATTGTCAAGTTACATTATGGTAAGTTCAATAAATTTCAGAACTGCTAAATTAAAAAAAAAATTGAGATGCCTTTAAGCCATGATATTTTGTAAGTGCTATCAAAACAATCAGATGTTTGCAAAAATATACTGATGTTCTTTAATGCGGCCCACATGGAGGAAACCGCCTGGAATAATATGTTCATGTTATTCAGCATGCAAGTGAACACCATTTCTATGAATGGCTTGTGAATGGCTTGTTGATATTTTCGGAACAAAAAAGAGACAAGCTGCACATGTTAATTGACAGCCCACTGTTTATTCCTTTAAAAAGCTAACATATTTCGACCTATATAAAGAAAACTCATCTTTGGGAGCTAAAAATACCCATAAAAACAAATCTATTATAAAGTTTTTTTTAAAAAAGATAGGACAACACTTAGTTCATCTTAACTTATAAAACCACTCAGGATTACATTATTTATCGTATCAAAAATATACATATCGTTCATCAGATACCTCTGGAGTTGTAGCCAACATTCTCTAACAGTTTGAACCATTAAGTAGTAAAGAAACCAGGTATATTGTTTTGTTGTTTATACTTACTGTGTATTGTCATTATACAGGAAGAACCAATTATATGTGCTGAAAGCTACCACAGGAACATCTGAACATATTTGGGCATCTGCTCAGCTTGTTATGGTTTTATAAAAAGGTGGAATAGACTATAAAGTTGGAAACCCTGGCGCCATTACTGTATTTAATAGAAAAGCAATGTAGAATGAATCCAATATAAAAACATGAAATTCTCCAGATAGCTAGCTATTGAGATCTTATAATTCTGGTAGCCACATTCTTGATCAGGTGGATCTTTTATTGACACAAAAATTAAAAAAAAATCAAAGAAAACTTGGTGATGCTCCAAAATGCACATTAGAATTGTATCTATTGTATTTTCTGAAAGTAAATATTGCTTTCTATGTAAGAAGCCAGTTTTCTGCACAGAAATTTCTGTGCTGTCTGCATCAAACTTGTTTTCAGTGCAGATAACATGACTTGTGCACAGACATGTTAAGTTATATGTAGCAATTGCTGTTTTTTGGAAAGAAAATTTGTTTTATGCATCCTACAGCTTTCCCCAAAATTAGCTCTCCAAAGCAAGTTTATGGGGTATAGGTAGAGATTGTTCTCCACTGGCTTTTTCCCATAACTGTTAGAATACAGCAGTTGAATTTTCATCTTTTGAATTACTTCTAATGATCTGGGATCTAACTCAAACTAATAAATAATAGTGAAATATGTATCTTCTGTGCGGTTAAATGTATGACTTCAGGTTGCTGAAATCTATTCTTTTTCCCACTAGCTTTTCAAACAGAAGGGAAGTTGTATCTTATTTTAGACTTTCTCAGGGGAGGAGACTTGTTTACACGCTTATCCAAAGAGGTAAACAATATGCATATTATAATTATGATTATAAATTAAAAGTCACATTTATTTGTAAAATATGCTCAGCTGTTTTGCGAAATAATTATTCTGTTTTTTAAAATGATACTTTAAATTCTTTATTTTAAGATCACTTTCCACTGTTTTCAGGTATAATTCTCTTCAGTGATTCTCTCTCTCTCCCCCCCCCCCCCCCTCCAACTTCTGTTTTTCCTCCACTGTTTTTTTTTTTGGGGGGGGGGGGAGTAGAGCTGTAAGAAATACACTGTGCTGAAATGTCATTTGATGGCAGATTATGCAGGCACATCAATCTAAATTGTAGGTCTCATGCATTAATAAACACTTCATTGGCAGCACCAGCAGCAGAAGCTTTTATAAACAGAGTTATAAATATTTATATTCAGTTTTTGAGAGTTGGATTTTACTTTTGAACTGGAAAATTCCTTTCTACTAAAAGTATTTTTGCTCCAGTACTATTTTTAGGAGAATAAAAAAAACCCAATGTTTTCCTTTCTAGGTGATGTTCACAGAGGAGGACGTCAAATTCTATTTGGCCGAATTAGCACTTGCTTTGGATCATCTGCATAGTCTTGGAATAATATACAGAGACCTAAAACCAGAAAAGTGAGAACAAAATATTTTGAACCTTATTAAGCTAAATAGAAAAAACAGTTGTAGTAAAATGTTAAAAATTATATTTTTTGCAAATGAGAGAGTTTAATTTCTTAAATGTAAAACATAAATGTTGCAAATATGACAAATTACTTTTCTGCTGTAAAGGAGTAGAGGCAGACCCTAAAATTGGGGCTACAAAAACTGTTTTTGTTTGTTTGTTTGCTTGTTTCAGAGTTCCAGATGTGATTATTTTGTCAGAAGCTTGTTGTATTTGAAACTCGCTCATGATGGCAAGCTATCTGAGGCATGTGCAAGGCAGGCCTGGGGCCATGCTCATTGCTCTCAATGGCATTTCCTGTGATGAGGCTGGAGAAGGCCGTTATGCTTGCATGCCAACCAGCTAGCATTGGCAGTGCTTGAAATTCCATCAAAGTGAATGAGGCCACATCTGCACTACCATTTAATGCAGTTTGGAGCCGCATTATATGAGTCAACACTAAGCATATAATGCAGTTTCGAACAGGGGCAGGGCAAGTAATATTATATCATGTCAACTTTAGATATAATTTCCTGTAACATATTATTGTTGTAAATCAAATCGGTAACAATAAAATTATTTTTTCTTATTTATAGCATACTACTTGATGAAGAAGGACATATTAAATTAACAGGTATATAAAAGTAAACTTTTACTCAATAAATAATTCATAGACAAAAAATCAAAATTTCCTTGGGGTGGGACATACATGCAGTCTCAATAACCTATTTCACAACTGTTAATCTGCTGTTAATCTGCTGATACAGAGTATTTCTAAACTAATATATTTTCTCTAGATTTTGGCTTAAGTAAAGAGTCTATTGATCATGAGAAGAAAGCATACTCTTTCTGTGGAACGGTGGAATACATGGCACCAGAAGTTGTTAATCGACGAGGCCATACGCAAAGCGCAGACTGGTGGTCTTTTGGTGTGTTAATGGTAGGTTTCAAGTGAAATTGAAGTGTTACTGATCCATAGCAGATTATTTGAAGATAAATTCTATAAATTGTTGTGGAATATATTTACAAGAGTCCTTAGTAGAATAAAAACAAACTGAGAAAGTTAATAAGCTTCATATTTTCAGCATATTACATGGAGCTGTGTAGAATCTTGACCCTTGCAAAGTACATACACCTAATTTTGAGGTTGGTGTGTAGCTTTCTCCTTTGCCCCTTCTCACATTGCATAGCACATAGTAAGCAGGAAAATAGCATTATAAGTAACACAAACTTCTTCTGTCTTATTTGTTGGCAGTTCACAAAACCACTGTTGAATTTTGCAATGTTGTCTTTACTATATAGGGAAATGCATATTGTGAGACTATAGTATTTCCAGTATGGCTTTGCTGGATGAAATTAAGACAACAGAAGGCAATAATTCCTGTCCAGACAAACTTAACAAAACAATACAAAAAAAGTCAGAAGCAATAAAGTATAGTGGACCCTTGGTATCTGCTGGTGTTTAGTTTCAGAGCCACCAAAATACCTGCTAAGGAATACCTGATGCTATCAGCTATATTTCAGAGTCAGGCAATGACAACCACATTGGAATCTTTCCTATGAAAACCCCTCTGAAATTCATGGGGCTACCATAAGTTGGTAGGTAATTGGAAGGCAAACACATATACCTTCACACATCCCACATAATCAAACATTTGTATATAAATCTGAGGTGCTTTAAAATGTTTAATAGGTTGAGTTGGACCCAATCTTAATCATATTTAGTTGTGATGAAATCTACATCAATCACATCATCTATAAAATAATATCATCACAAAACAGAATAATTCAGTCAGTAATGTATGTGGTAATTTTATCCCCCAAAATGATTGCATTGCTGTTACTCAAAGAGACATGAAACCGGTATTTATTTGTGTTGTATTTTGATGGATACTCGAGATGTATGTGAGTATCAATCAAAATCAGATTTACAGTTAGAAATAGCAGTTAGATCAACTTTTTGTCCATAGTGAGAATATGTGGAGGATTTTTCTTCATATCATTGTATAAAGAGGGAGATAAACATAAAGGTTTAATTTTGATTACTCTCAGAAAATTAATCTGCTTCTCTTTGTATATCATTATTTGCCATATGGATGACTTGGCTATTTCTTTACAGTATGTGGTAACAAAATTGAATTTTGAACATATCTCAACCTTTAAAAATGTTGATAATGTATATGAGATAGCAAATGTCAGAAATTTTAGATTTTTTTTTCAATTAGATAAAATTTCAGGATTTGTTTCTTAATTTTACCATACATCAATTTTAGTGAAATCTTTTCCACTCTTTTTGTTTGTTTTTAATGCATTCATTTATATGTTGTTCCCATTAACAATCTAATTTGCAATCAAAATAATATAGATTCAAAAAAATAAAGAAACAGAAGGAAGAATAGGAGAGAGAAAAGAAAAGGAAAAGGCATAAAACTAAAACACAATAGTGCTTTGACTCCTCTCCCTCCTGACTGTAATGAAAAATAATAATAAAATGGAAAAGGTGTTATTGTCCCCTTAGAGTCAATTTTACAAAATTTCTAATAACCATTACCACAGATGATTACATTTGTAGATTTCTTGTGGCTCAAAATGTTCACAAACATTTTCCAGTCTTCAAAAACGTTTTAACTGGTTTATCCTTTAGAACCCACATTCATCAGACAACGTTAACAATCTATTCTTCCATCATCAGTGCTTCTGTTTCCAAGTGCTGAAGAAGTAATCTGTATTTACTACCCAATTCTTTATTCATAATACCCAACATAATTATTTCTGGTCACATTACAAAATGTACCTTTTTTAATTAACATGTACATCTCAGGCTGCTAACATTTTTACTTTGTAAGTCTACCACATACAAAAAAATGAGCCTTCCTTATTTTCCCAGCACTGATTTAAAACATTCTGAAACATACAATATTTTGAACTCTTGACTGAAATATTTTGCATTCTTGTTTGAAAATTAATTCTGTTTTTATGTGGAAGATGTTTTTGATGCTTGGACAGAGACTAGTGATACAAAGGCCTCATACCACTTATTATATGGCAAATAAGAATGTAAGAAAACCAGCATAGAATTAACAGTCATGGTGCCAAGCTATGGGATTCTAGGATTAGTAGTTTGTTGAGGCACCTGCAGTCTTTGGCAGAGAAGGCTAAAAGCCTTGCAAAACTACAATTCCCATGATTCCGTCACACTAAGCCATGGCAGTTAAAGTGTCAAACTGCATTCATTCTACAGTCTAGGTGCAACCATGGTTCACTTAGGTTATGGGTGGTCTCTGTTAATATCTCCTATCTTGTCCTACAGAGAAAATGGTTACAAAATCCAACTGCATTGAATTTTGTTTCTATTTACTAGTAATCAGTTCAATACATTGAGATACCCCTGAAATGTTACTGATAGATAGATAGATATAAAATGTCACTGAAGTATATAGTGTTATACAGTGTTTCTTGAGGCACTTTACAGATGCATTATGCAATCTGTTATCTTCTCTGTTCAGTGAACTAGAGGGCATCAAATTGGGGAATGCTGCTTTAGAGAATAAAAGACTAACTGCTACCTATGCATGTATTTTCCAGCTCTGCATGTATATATACATGTGTCATTAAGAGATTACAGTGCCCATTTTCATTTTACTTGAAACCTGTAGGGATATTTTTCAAAAATATCTCTATGCCAAATTTATGTTTACTTAGGTGTAAAAGTGGAAAAGAAAACATCATTATCTTGAAAATGCACCAAATATAAAGTCTTCCTCTCTAGATGTTCTTAATGCTAGAGGCAAAATTAATTTAGAAAATTCATAGCTAAAAATATTTTTCCAGGATTTCAGTCATAAATGTGAAGAATGTGCTGAATATACATGCGTTAAACCCTAGATGATTTTAAGATTATATTATGGATCATTGCTGTGCAGAATTTCTGATTGCCCTGTATAAATTGGGTTTTTTAAAATCTGATAAATAAGTTTTGTCAAAAAGTAAAGATTTTGTCCAAGTCTTTTACTATAATTGATGGAAGTTTTACTCTATACAGTTTGAAATGCTCACTGGTACTCTACCTTTCCAAGGGAAAGACAGAAAAGAAACCATGACTATGATTCTCAAGTGAGTACACTCTTCTTTATATATCTCATCAGGTATTCTACTGGGGATGTCCTATCTAATTTCTACTCTTCCCTCATTTTCAAAGGTACTGATAATCCAGACTCCCTAATCCATATTACTAATGTCCTTTTCCACCCGGCTATCTTTCCTGTCAAGAGTTGAAAGGACATTTAGTCCAGTATTTCTATACCTTGTAAAAACATCTTTTCTCCAAAACTTTTCCCCCCTTTCTTTTATTCAAATCCGTCTTTCAAACATTAGTGGTATAGTCCAGTCTTAAGAGAACTTTCTTATCTTTTTTCATGTTCACCACTTCTTACTAATAATTGTTCCTTCCAGTATTTTCCTATCTCCACAACATTCGTTGTCCTCCCATGTTGATTTAGTTCTCACATATATACTGAGTTCATTACTAGTAGAGTGTACCTTTTCATTGTAGTTATCTAGCAACATCATGAAAATAAGCTTTATTCCTATTCCGATCTTAGTACAAAATGATATTCTGTGAAATATTTCTATATTTTATAATCATAATGAAGTTTACCCAACAACATTTGACACTCCCTTTACCTTAGTTTTGTTTGATTACTGTTGCAGCTTAGATGGTTCTTGGGCTTTTCCAATTTTACCGGTTACTCTGCTTTCCTGTGATAAGATCGTATTTTTATATGGTTCTCAAAATGCTTAATTATCTTTTGGGAATTTATTTTGCACTTGTGATTTTCTTTCATATCTTTTCCTATTTATTGAGATATTCATTTTCTTCTGCAGTTAGTAACTTAGTCCTCCTTTACTCTTAGTCTTCCCGCTACTCCCTCTGGTTACATCTTATATCCACATCTCTGTGTGTTATTCCAGTTACAGTTCTGGAGAATAAAATGAGCTAACCAAGTTATAATATTCAGTGCCTTGTCCATAGATATAAACATTTTAAAAATCAAGTAAAACCTCTTTGGTTTTAGACCAAAATAAATGAAATTTATAGCAAATTATGCCATGAAGTCCCATCCCTTAAGAGTGCTCCTGTTATGGATCAAGCCAGCATAAAAGAGGAGCCATATACTTCTAGTTTTGAGCTCCTCTGGTTTGTAAACATTTTCTTGGGATGTGAAACGTGTTTTTGATAGTTTCCTGAACCCATGTCATATTATGGTAAAAGACAGTAGAAGGGGTGATATCTTCAGGATATCCAGTTTAACTGAGCTAACCAATGTAGATAATTGGTTGCTTAGCTAACAGAATAATCTTATCTGGTATAAGGCAGTTTCCTATAGTTAAAGAATGATATCTGTCATAGCAGTGTGAGAAAGTATGCAAGGTCCTCTTCTTCCTTCTGAAGTATTGTTCCATAGTACTCGAAGGGAGTTGCTTTTTAAATTATGGAACAGGTCCATCACCCTGGTTTCCTCTTCCAACTTTTTTTTACAGAAATAACCATCCAGTTCCTTTTATCTTGTCTTTAAGCTCTCCCCTTTAACAAACAGCTTGTCATTGTATACTTCTTAGACGCTCACAAGACATTGTATTGCTGTTTCAGTTTATTTCCTTTTATTTCTCCAAACAGATGCTTCTGTGAACTTGGGGAATCCCCCAAAGGTTGGACATACATCCCTTTAGGGGATTCCCCTGTTTTGTTTTTAAAGGGAATTTAACTACCACATTCACTGATCATTTTAATATATTCACATTGTTTAAGCAATTAATTTAATGCTTCTGCCTGGTTAACTTTATTTTTTAGTCTCCTTTACTTTTCAGATTCTCATAAATAAAATAAAACCTTCAGCAAATGCCACATTTACTTGAATCTAACACACATCTTTTTTGGCATAAGTGCTTAGCCAAAATTAATATGCGCATTGTTTTAGATGATGCATTACGATCCCATGTCAAAAGGAACCTCCATTAGGTTGAGACTAGCAAACTCGCCAGTCTCTGCCGGATGGTGGAGCAGGGTCTCTCCCCCCCCCCCCCCCCAAGCCTTTCTCCTTAGTCTCCCACCTGACAGAAGAGAAAAGGTGCCCCTTTCTCTCCCCGGCTATTTCTCCCAATCTCCCAACTAGGGAAACTGAGGAGAAATAGAGCCCTTTCCCCTCCCCAAGCCATTTCTCCATGGTCTTCCAACTTGGGAAACAGAAGAGAAACAGCTGCTTTTCCCTCCCTAAAGAGAGAGAGAAAAAAGTCAAAAGATGAAGCCAAACCTTCTGAAGCCCAGCCTTCTTCCCCAACTAGGGGAGGAGAGAGAGAGAGAGTCCATTCAAGCTGAAGCCAAATGGAAAACTTTGGGAAATTTCCAATGCCCAGCCTTCCTCCCCAGCTGGGGGGGAGGGATAGAGGTAAGAGGCAGAAGCTGTTGCCCAAGGGGCCCCACAAATTAATTTTTCCAACTCCTTCTCCTGAAAGATAACCTACCACATAGGGTCTCCCTTTCAAACATTAAAACTAGCAGTGACCTTGCTTAGTTTTCAAGATCAGATAGGACTTTTCTTGTCCCACATTAAAACCTGAAGAGTTCTGGGGTTTGTAGTTCAGTGAGTTAAAGACTTACCTTGTTGAGAATGGGAACCCCCTCCCTAAACTACAAGCCCCAGAATCCTGCAGGCACAGATTCTAAATCCTATTTTTGTGGGGCGATTGCCTTTGGAGTATTTCGTCCCCATAATTCCTTCCAGTAATTCAGAGGTGTTTTCCATGTGATTTGCTTGTAGTTCCCTTTTGCAACTCTAAGAAGATTTGGAGGCTAAGGTCTAGGACTCCAACATAGCCCTCCTCAGATGCATCTACACTGCAGAATTAATGCAGTATGAAACCACTTTTAATTGCCATGGCTCAGAACTATGTAATCCTGGGAGTTGTAGTTTGATGAGGCACCAGCATTCTTTGGCAGAGAAGGCTGAAGACCTTGTAAACTACTTTCCCCATGAATCCATAGCATTTAACCATAGCAGTGAAAGTGGTGTCAGACTACATTAATTCCAGTGCAGATTCATCCGAGGACTTTGGAATCACCTAAGATGCACCTATGCTGTAAGCATGTATGATGTCTGATAAAACTGAGAATACCATTATTCAGTATATGGAATCCTGGGATTTGTAGTTTGGGGAGGCACAGCTCTCTTTGACAGAGAAAGCTAAAGAGCCTGTAAAACTACAACTCCCAGGATTCCATAACCCTGAGCCAGGGCAATTAAAGTGGTTGGTGTCAAGCTGCATTCATTCTATAGCATAGATTCCCAAGGAAGCTGAGGCAGGATATACAGGAGAGTCTTCTTGAGGGAAGGGGTACCTATTTTTCTCATTTTCCTTTCAGTTGCTGGAAGATTTGGTGTCCTAACACTTTGATTTTTAAAGAAGCAGTTCTAAGAAAGCAGCAATTGTAATGCACATTTTTTTCTGGCCAAATGTCAAAGAATCAAAGAATGCACTTTTTTCAAATGCAAATTACATTTGCCAGCAAATATGTTTTTTGGTTTCAGTGGCGCACTAGGTTCGAGTAAATACAGTAGTTAAGTACTTGTAAAGGCAATGTAAACTACTTTGCAAAAAGGCCTAAAAGTAATAAAAAAGATAGGAAAAATTCTTAATAGCCTGGAGATGAAATAATTTAGTTCATCTCATATATGCTATATATTAATAGCCATGACATGTTAAAAACAATTAATACCTAACAAATACAATCAAAAGTCCAAACTGTATTTTACAAGTACATATGGCATTTTCAAGTAACAGTTAAGGAAAATGGAGACTGCACACATTCATACAGACGGTTGGTATATCTGGCACATAAAACAAGATATTTAAAGATTGGGTACAGGTTTCAAATGTAGCCAGGAGAAGTTACTTTATTAAGAAGAGGCCTTGGATTCCCTCATCCCAACTGGTCGTGTAGGGATCAATAATCTGATCAAACCACCCTTATGTGCAGATTTAAATAATCTTCATGCATCAGCCACAAAATACTTCATAAGTAAGTGTAATAGTTTGTTACAGCGTCCGCTCAATGCAGTCATTAAGAAGGCAAACAGTTTTTTATTTGTACAGATGTGTGTCCTGCACTTGATTGGCATGAATAACTGCTTAGCATAAATTACCATAAACAAACAGCAAAGGACTTTTTCTGTGGTTTAACTTCTTTTTTCAGGAAGATGAGTGGTACAAGTACAATAAAGTAAGAGATTTAAAAAACAAGCTTTCATTCATGGAGTTCTGTAATCTAAATAGTCTCCAGTCATGGGAACCTACATGTTTTGTGAATAAAACCAATTGCAAGGCATGTATTTCCAAGAAGATTCTCTGTTGTAACACACAAGTTTAATAATAACATTCCAAGCATATTGCGTGTTTCAGTCCACAGTAAGCAGATCAGTGTTACTTTGCCAAATGCAGACCCATAGATTGCTTCCAGCCACATATCCAGAAAGGCAGAACTATAATTTGTGGTGTTTCAAAAGAACCAGTAGTCAGCCTTTCCCAGTTGGTTTCTGGGAATTTGGATGGCTTACGTCATTGGTGTAGAGTAATAAGTTCATTCCTTTAAACAGGAATGTATTCCAACCCAATCTAAGCAAATATTCATTTAAATTTGCTCTAATTCATTTAAATTTGGGGAACATGTGCTCTTTTTTGGGTTATCAATGCCATCCATTGAAAAATAATAGTGGAAAATTAACATCAGCAGAAGCAAGAATATTGGATTCTAATCTTGTGATAGTAGTGTCACATGGCTGAAACCAGAACATTTTAGTTTTTATATCAGCATGACTGAAGGAACTTTTCATACTTTCTGTGCTATACACCAGGTTTTCAAGTATCTCGTTTCTAGACAGTCTTATGCTGGAACAATTGAACATTGATTCTCATGATGAATGTTTGTAATGCTATCAATGTGTTTTTATTATATAGAGCCAAACTTGGGATGCCCCAGTTTCTAAGCCCAGAAGCTCAGAGTCTTCTCCGAATGCTTTTCAAGAGAAATCCTGCAAACAGATTGGGTAAAGTATTTAATGAGTTTGTCTAATTCAGCCCTTGCAAGTAAATTAAATAATGACGTCTAATTTTTGCACTTTTGTGCTTATTACTACCTGTCACTAGGAGCAGGTCCAGATGGTGTTGAGGAAATTAAGAGGCATCCATTTTTCTCCACAATTGATTGGAATGTAAGTTTACAGGACAGTTGAAACATTCTCACAACATACTTAAGTTCATTATTTTACACCCTTCTAATATATTACATTTGCTCATCTTAGAAATTATACAGGAGAGAAATCAGCCCACCCTTTAAACCTGCAACTGGTAGGCCTGAAGACACTTTTTATTTTGACCCTGAATTTACTGCAAAAACTCCTAAAGGTAAGAGAGTTATTGCCTTTTGAACTTTCACCTATGAAGGCTAGAGTTTATTAAATGAAAAAGTTCAATATTGAAATACCTTTAGCTTCTGTTGATTCCCATGGTTTTGTGTTAGCTCCTAAATAATTGTCATTGTAATTTGGGTCTTCTTTGCTAAGGCTCATCTGTTTTTTGTGTCTTTCTGTTTGCATTTAGTTAGGACATGAAAGTCAGCCTTCTCAAATTCAAACCCTGTGTTTTTGAACACACACTCTCTAGGGATTTTTTCTTAAGACTTTCTGTCTTTTCTTTTTGTTGACCTCCCATCTCAAAAAAAAAGAGGGGAGGGAGAAGAGACAATTGATTGGTAGAGCATTTGAGTGTTTACTGAGTACAAGTTTGACCTGTCAAGTTTTCAATTTCCTGTCATTAAAGTGAACTTTATTTTCAGACTGTGACATGACTGTAACTTATATGTTGTGTGAACTATCCTGAAAATTTTAATGAAATATTTCTGAAACACAAAAAAGCCCTTTTTTTCCATTTTCAGATTCACCTGGCATTCCACCCAGTGCTAATGCTCATCAGCTTTTTCGGGGCTTCAGTTTTGTAGCCATTGCATCAGATGATGAAAGTCAAGCAATGCAGACATCCATTGGGCATTCAATTGTTCAGGTGAATGCTTTTAATGAAGAACTATTTATACTAGTAAAGCAAATTAAATAACTTAGATGTTCCTGTGCTGGTGAGATACACAGGCTATTAACTCCTAGTATCCATGATGGCCATGTATTAGTATCAGAAGCACTATATCTCTCAGTCCTAGCTGCTGAGAAACATGATTGAGATAATATTATTGCACTTATGTACTGCTGAGGGCTTACTGTAGGTATCCGGTTGGTCACTGTGAGAACAGAATTCTGGATGGGATGGATCTTTGCCCTATTCCAACATAGCCACCCATAAGTTCTTCTAAATCAAGTATAAGTAGTTCAGTTTTATTTACCCCTTGTGCAAAGCTATCCCAGTGCAGAAAGTGATACTTTTCAGTATCAAGTGCTCAAAACGTTACATTGCAAAGCTATCCCAATACAGGTGATACTTTTCAGTATCGAGTGCTCAAAATGTTACATTTCAAAGCTATCCCAATACAGAAGGTGATACTTTTCAGTATCAAGTGCTCAAAATGTTAGAGTGCAAAGCTATCCCAGTCTGGAAGCGGATGCTTTTTAGTATTGAGTGTTAAAATGTTACATTACAAAGCTATCCCAATACAGAAGATGATACTTTTCAGTATCTAATGTGCAAGACATTAAATCAGAAAAATTGAAGTTCATATCAGTCTGTTTTTTATTTCTAATTATGTGATGTGTTTTGGCTCACTTTGCTTAGTGCTCATTCTACATGTATGTCCAAAGCAGATGACTATTCTTTTATCATTCAGGTTTTATTAAAATATTTCCCATTTTCATTGTCATTGATATTAGATAGCTTTGTTTTCTTTCACTACAAGAAATAATTCAGTGTGTCTTTCAACAGTTTTTTGGTTTGCTTAAATATAGGTTTAGGCTAGAAAACAGATGAAAGATTAGTTAATACATTTGTGTACATTAGGAATTG
The DNA here is from genome assembly GCF_037176765.1 of Anolis sagrei. Classification (NCBI taxonomy): domain Eukaryota; kingdom Metazoa; phylum Chordata; class Lepidosauria; order Squamata; family Anolidae; genus Anolis; species Anolis sagrei. The sequence continues at coordinate 88,425,452 of NC_090023.1, forward strand.
CACAATACACCTTTTACTAGCAAGCAGTTAGCTAGTTAACATGTAAAAGAATGCATTAATTGATAATGTTATTTTGGTAGCAGTTGCACAGGAACAGTATTCAGTTTACTGATGGATATGAAGTCAAGCAAGATATAGGAGTTGGTTCCTATTCGGTTTGCAAGAGATGTATACATAAAGCAACAAATATGGAGTATGCAGTAAAGGTAATTACTTCCTTATGCATGAATATTATTAGCTGACTATTCACATTATAAGATACTGTGGGGTCATTGCAATAGGTATTTTGGGTAGAGATGAGGTTAAAATCTGACTCAGGTTTTCAAGTATGAATTAACTTAATTTGTAGTTTTTGAATCTGTGTACCAACTGAAATGCAGTTATATGTTGATATTTGCACTTTTTAATTTTACAATATATTTTTTCGATATAAAAATTACTCAAATATATATACACACACATATGTTAAGGTTAACTATGAGGGAAAATCATTCAGAAGCATACATTCTTAAAAAGAATGTATTTGAAGAACTGGAGAGAATGCAGATGATTTTGTATGCAGTCTACCTTAAAAATCACAGACTTATTGGAAATGAGAGAAACAATTTTGAGGTGAGATAAAATAAGACCCTGAAAAGAGTAGATTCTTTCATCCTTTGTTATATACTCATTTGGGTTAGAGAAGCTGGGGAGAGTTGCCTTCTGCAAATGAAAGATGGTGGGAAAGCATGACTCCAAATAACCTAGTGAAGAGGAGCCCCGGTGGTGCAGTGGGTTAAACCCCTTTGCTGGCAGGACTGAAGACCGACAGGTCGCAGGTTCGAATCCGGGGAGAGGCGGATGAGCTCCCTCTATCAACTCCACCTCTTCATGCGGGGACATGAGAGAAGCCTCCCACAAGGATGATAAAAACATCAAATCATCCAGACGTCCCCTGGGCAACGTCCTTGCAGATGGCCAATTCTCTCACACCGGAAGCGACTGCTCCTGACATGACCAAAAAAAAAAAAAAACCTAGTGAAGAAAACTATTATGAGCATAGAAGAAAAATTGGTTTTAAACATGGCTGTCCACACCAAAATCCAATTTGAATCTATGGCTTGAGAGATTTAAAGTAGTTGTTCTAGATGTAACACAACCAAGTCATTTGGAATATATGAAATGATACATTATTTCTTCTTCAATGTGTGTACTCCTTTAGATTATAGATAAGAGTAAAAGAGACCCCACAGAGGAAATAGAAATTCTACTTCGATATGGACAACATCCAAATATTATTACTCTCAAAGACGTGAGTAGTTTCTGTCAGCGTCTTTTCTTACTATGATTCATTTGTAAATGCCACCATGATGCTTTTGACATACACAGTGTTTTACTTTTTGTCATGATTTGTCAAGTCTGTTCCCTAGCTCCCTAGCAGTAACTCACCCTGCCTGCCATCCATAGTGGAAAGTTCCATCTGTTAATGGCAGATAACTTGAGGAAGAAAAGGGTATTATCTTGAGACACTCAGTTTCAGATAGGCATGAGCAAACCTCGACCCTCTTGCTGTTTTGGACCCAGAAATTGCAGCAGGCTTACCAGCTGTTAGGAATTGTAGTTCAAAACACCTGGAGGGCTGAAGTTTGCCCATGCCTGGTTTAAGAGATGTCTGTATTATTATTTTTTTACATTTAACACAAATCCCCTTGTGGGAAAATTCTTCCAATTAAGATGTCCTGGATGATCCCTTTCAGATAGTGAGAATTATAATTAAAATATATATTAGGGAGGGTTTGATTCTTTGTATAAGTAAGTTTTGATGAAATGTTGAAACAAATGATCCAAAAACCATGGACATCTTATCAATATGACAACTTATTTATATTCCCTTTGTTTAAACATAGTTATACTTTAGATTTAGCTTATAAGACTTAATATATATTACTTTTATCATGTTATACACACATTTATTGTCATAATTGTGTTATTTTTCTCCTCACCTCCACCCCCAAGTAATGTTGCCCATTTTATTGACTTTTTTTCCAACCACTTTGTCTATCTGTTTTGCATTAGAGAGTATAAATGTTCTCCTTCGTTTTTGACACTTTCTCTATTTTTTCATGACTGAACACTTAAAATGTGTTACCTTTCAGGTCTACGATGACGGAAAATATGTATATCTGGTAACAGAACTTATGAAAGGAGGAGAACTTTTGGATAAAATCCTCAGACAAAAGTTTTTTTCTGAAAGAGAAGCCAGTGCTGTCTTACTGACAATAACCAAAACAGTTGAATACCTTCATGCACAAGGGGTAAGTTTTTTTAGAATTATTAAATTTAATATTTGAGCTGACATTTCTTTCGTGGTAGAATGTATTCTTCCATTATTATTCTTTCCCTATCTTTAAATATTATTTAAATAGAGGATAGTTTTAATGTCGATATACTTTGAAACAATAATAACAATAACAGAAACTATAATAATAATAACAGCAACAAGAATGTTTCAGACTTGAGTGATTGGTACTGAAAACTATTTCTCCATGGCAGAGGCTCCACCAGGATACCCAAAAAAATATACTACAGGGTTAGAATTCACATTGGTGCATTTCCCTGGAATACTTCCAAGACATTTTTTGCTTCCTCCAATTCTAAATTATCAGAAATATTTTACAGGATATTTCCAATCCAAATGGGAAGTCAGCATTAGTAGTTAGCACTAGTGCTGCTCTGGAGAGTAGGACTTGGAGCAATGGGTTCAAATTACAGGAAAGGTAATTCCACCTGAACATTGGAAAGAAGTTCCTTCTTCTTCAGGATCTTTGTGAAATCCCATATATAGTTTTTCCTGTGCCTGCACAGTCAGATTGGAATCTTCTAGAAAGCTTCTGATACATTTTGGCAGAGGCCCTGCCCACACTCTCCAAGGAGGTATATAGTCAGTGGGAGGGGCCACAGCCTCAGTTCCTTTGGTCCGCTTCCATTGCAGAAGCTAAGAGATCTTCCTCTTGTTGGACTTGCTTTATTGCTTAACTTTGACCACCTCGCTGACTACATGAATTGTCTCTACCCCTGACCCGGACTGTCCCTGATTACTCTCATTCTTAGCACCCTCTGAAATTCATCTGTGAATTTTTCAGAACCTCACCCATCCTCCTACTGTATGTCATGCCTCAATTCTTCAAGCTGCTTCTCTGCGGCAGAGGAACTGAAGCCATGACTCCTCCCACTAGATATATCCCTCCTTGGGGAGTGTGGGCGAGGCCTCCACCAAAATGCATCAGAAGTTTTCTAGAAGATTCCAATCTGATTGCGCAGACGCAGGAAATATCATTTGTACAAATTTCACAGATGACCACTTGAAGAAACACGGTTACAGGTAAGCAACCATTTCTTACCTTAAGAGCTGTTCAGTAGTGGAATTCACAGCCTCAGAGTATGGTGGAGGCTCCTTCTTTGGAGGCTTTTAAACAGAGACTGGGTAGTCATCTGTGTGTGGGGTGTGTTTGTTTTAATTGTGCTTTTCCTGCATGGCAGAATGGGATTGGATTGAATAGCCCATGAGATCTCTTCCAAGCTGGTAATTGTATGTGTGTTGAATGCAGCAAGGAGTTCCTGCCATAAGAAAGCAATGTTCATTATCCGGTAAACCATACCATCACTGGAATGGGAATGTACAAGAAGACCAAAACTTGCATGTACTTTGAGAATGAGATATGGGATGCATTAGGTGGAGGGGGGGGGGGCATTATGCATAATTTTATTAAAAACTAGTAGTCTTCTTCAGCACGAACAGATTTCAAGTACTGGACCAAAAATTATTGTTGTATTGATTTCCAAAATATCACCTAAGGGAAGCTGGTGTTGCAAATATTCTTTTTAAAGCTTTTGTTAATGGCTGGAGTGTAAACAAAAAAACAAATATTCCACGATTTCTTTGTAAATAAGAGTCATGTTTGTTTTTCTTTTTAGGTGGTACACAGAGACCTCAAACCCAGCAATATCCTTTATGTCGATGAATCAGGAAATCCAGAATCAATTCGAATATGTGATTTTGGGTTTGCAAAGCAATTGAGAGCTGAAAATGGCCTTCTAATGACTCCTTGTTACACAGCAAATTTTGTTGCTCCTGAGGTAAATTATCATGTTTTTTCTAGATATGGAGGGAGGGGCATATGTCGGTATGATTTCAGTCATGATAGTTGCTCACTTCCCTAATGTAGAATACCGCATGACAAAACACATGGCTTCCTGAGTTTTAAGCATATCTTGGAACTTCTGTGCTTCTTTTTAAAACACAAAATAATAAAAGTAGTTCCCAAACACACACCATTTCTTACTGAATACCAGGTGGTGAAACAAAGAAACCTTTCTCATAAAGCTAATTCATTTATCAAAACAGTTTTCCTATATTTTTGTAATTCTATATTACTCTTCACTACCGGAGTTATGAATTACCTATTTTGAATGATATTTTCTTTCTTTAAGCTCATGTGATGGTGATACTGTGATTTTTAAATACTGCTAAAATTGCTGTGACAGCATCCTCAGCTTAATAAAAAAAAATAAAAGTAATAATTTTATTTCTTACCCTCCTTTCAGCTCATAATACAATTAAAAACATGAACATTGCAAAAATTCAACTAATACACATATTTGGATAGAAGAGCCACATTAAAACTGCATTTCAATCAATACATATTAAAATACAAAAGTATTTGTTTTATTGAAGTAACTTGTTTCAGAATTCATTCATATTAAATTCTTGGAATGAACAAAGTCCACATTTTTCAATAATAGTATCAAAATTAAATATATTTTCTGACTGTATAAACAAATGAACAATTTACTTTCCACAGGTTTTAAAAAGGCAAGGCTATGATGCCGCATGCGACATATGGAGTCTTGGTGTTCTTCTCTATACGATGCTGACTGGGTATGTTTGCAAGTACTTAAGTTAATAATTCTTACATAAATTTTAAAAAGCAGTTGAGTTCCTATTATTGCAGCTTATTCAAACATTACCAAACAAACATATCACGAAACCAGATAGTGTCAAGCAGTACTGCCACTGGGGTCATATTACTAGCTTGATTTATTCCCCCAGGCAGCCATATTTACTTATAAAGGAGACACAGTTGGAATAAGTTTGCATGTACTGTTAATTTTGTAGAAATTATTACAGCAGTATGCATAGAAAACTCTTCAGCTCTGTAAGCATGGATGTCTGCTATAAAGGGCACTGCTATTTAGCCTGACTACCTCCTTACTCATGTAATGAGCTCTACAAGTTTTAATACTTGTGGGAACAAGTAGTTTTCTTTTCCTTATGGTATTAGAGGCCAAAGTGAGTCTTGTCCTGGGAAAAGCAAAGGTCCTGGGAGCATTGCCAATTGTTATTTTCTGTCCTGCACAAAGACTAAATCAATTTATTGATCCTGGCCAGTTAGAGTAAACTTACTGAATAAATGGAAATTACTACTCCTTATACTCATACGTAAAACTAGAAATTTTTAGAATCCAGGTCAACTTATTCATGGGTCAATATGAGTACTATAACTTAACACACACACGTGCATATGCATATGCGTATATATATATGGATGGAACTATCTGTTTCTCTGTGTAGGATTTCCAAAATCAAGAAAGTACTTCATCCCAACAGAACCTAAAAGAAGCACCAACTCCTTCTAATCTCTCCATTGTTGTCTCACTTCTGGTCTTTATGATAATAGAGGCCAGGAGAAACTGGCCCCTCAAGGCAGCATTGGTGCATTCCCCCTCTACGAAATGATGCTTGACTTATCCATGGATCATATCAAAATCCACAATTTTGGCTCCAAAACCTGCCCTCTGCCCACTGAAATACAGTAATAATACAAAAACATAATAATTGCTTCAATAAGTCTGCTCTAATTGAGACCAAAAATTGGATTTAGCCCTGAATATTTCTAAAAAAGATGACAAGCTACTATTTCTATCTTGGAAGTAAAATTCATTAGTTGAGATAAGTACTTACATTTAATCAATTTCAGAGAACTGGATAGAAGGTTGAGTATTCCTAATCCAAAATGCTTAGGGTTGGCACTGTTTTTGGGTTTTCTTCAGATTTTGGAATATCTAAGTAGACCTTCAGTAGTAGGGTAATACTAGTGGTGGTTAAAATTTAGTTAAGTAGCTCTATTTTTTAAAAAAAAATCAAAACTTGCACTTTGTGTAAACATGCTTTTGTTTTTAGTAGGGGATTTTGTCTTTAAATAAGCACTATTTCAAAAAAAGATTTTGGAATATCTGTGAAATGGTGGGAATTGTGCTCACCGCAAATCTGTGCCTCCCACCATTTCACAGTTCCTTACTTCTCTCCAGCTTCAAGTCTTGTTAGTTCACTACTTCTGTATAAGATGTGCAGCTGAAATCTGAGAGACTGAGAATATAAGGGGCTGTATTCAAAAAGAAATTGGGGTTTTTTTGTTGTTGTTTTTTACTGGAGATCACTGTGGATATTACCTGCTTCTGCCTTGTGAATAAATGAACTGGGGAGCTACAGCCACTAATGCCTGAAATGCAGAAGTGAGTGGCTTATAGCCAAAGATTTTGGAGCATTTCAGATGTTCAACCTATACCAATGTCAGCACTCCTGCATAACCTGCATCTAGCTTTGTTTCCTAATCGCTAGAACTATTCTAGACTGCTTTCATATTATCTATTACATATTCCTGTTGTTTACAATTTTAGTGCTACCCTGTGTTAATTGAAATGCATCAAGGAATCTGAAATAATACTATATTTTTATGTTTAAATTAGCTACACTCCATTTGCAAATGGTCCTGATGATACTCCTGAAGAAATTTTGGCACGAATAGGTAGTGGCAAGTTCTCTCTTACTGGTGGATACTGGAATTCTGTTTCTGATACTGCTAAGGTAGGTATATACATTAAGTGATTTTTGTATAAAATACAGTAAAAAATGATTTAATCCAGGGATGGCAGACTTCTTAGTCTCCACATGTAGTACTGTGTAACTTAGAGTTGGTAGGAACAGTACAATATCTATGGAACTACAAAATATCCACCCTTGTTTGGCTAGTTGGGTCTCCAGATAATTATTGATTGCCATATTATTAAATAAGTATGAAACAGGAAGTATTTAACACAGCCTTTAATTTGTGTGTTTGTGTCCCAAGGGTTTTTTGTGCTATTTAATCATATTCTGGATCACTTCTTGGGTATGGGGTCCACTGTTGCTTTTGGAGGGATTTTTTGAGTTAAAGCCATATTAAAATTTGGGAATGATTGGGGGATTGGAAGGCAATAGCAAAGAGAGTGTAGTATTGCATACACCCCATAAGCCCCACTTTCTCCACCTCTTCTTAAAACAATGCCTTGCAATTATAATAGGACCTAGAGGCATTCCATTGCTATTATTTCATCACTGTTCCACTTTCTTGCTAACTGACTTTCATTCCTGTAATACAGAGGAGACATCTAGAAATAGGAATAACTTGCAATATTTTCTATTATCTGTATGTAAGAATGACTTTCTCGAGATTTAGAATTTCATACTTGTTACATGTTGTAACTCCTAAACTTTGTTTGTTCCATTTAAATTGTCTATAGGACTTGGTTTCGAAAATGCTTCACGTCGATCCTCATCAGAGATTGACTGCTGCACAAGTCCTAAGACATCCATGGATTGTTCATTGTGACCAATTGCCTCAATTTCAACTAAATAGGCAAGATGCTCCACACCTTGTGAAGGTAAATAAAACAAACTGCATGTCCCTTTTGTTTTCTAGAGCATCTTGTACTGACTACACTTTTGCTCCATAATTGTTTGCCTGCTCATTTCCCCTCCCCTCACAGTCCACTGTGTACTACCATTTTCTTATTTATATCGGTTAGATTTTCTTAGGATAATCTTAGAATCAAAGAGTTGGAAGAGACCTCATGGGCCATCCAGTCCAACTCCCTGCCAAGAAGCAGGAATATTGCATTCAAATCACCCCTGACAGATGGCTATCCAGCCTCTATTTAAAAGCCTCCAAAGAAGGAGCCTCCACCACACTCCGGAGAGAGAGAGAGTTCCACTGCTGAATGGCTCTCACAGTCGGGAAGTTCTTCCTCATGTTCAGATGGAATCCCCTTTCTTGTAGTTTGAAGCCATTGTTCCGCGTCCTAGTCTCCAGGGAAGCAGAAAACAAGCTTGCTCCCTTCTCCCTGTGGCTTCCTCTCACATATTTAGACATGGCTATCATTTCTCCTTTCAGCCTTCTCTTCTTCAGGCTAAACATACCTAGCTCCTTAAGCCCCTCCTCTTAGGATAATCTTCATTCTGTGCTGATTTCTTCATTTAACATGGAAAATATTTATAGTTAAACGGTTCAGAAATGCAAGAGGTTTTAATAGCTGTATAAAAAGCTGAACTGCCTTTATTTTGCTTTTCTTTCTTTCTTTTTGTTTTGTTTGTTTGTTGTTGTTTTTGTTGTTACTAATTTTGGTCCAGCAGGCTAAGAATACAATTAGGATATACTTTGGCAAAGGCATTCTTTTCTTGCTCTGTTTCATATGTCTGAGCTTACAATATCTTTAGTAAGCACAAATCAGAATTTTCAAACTTACTTTTAAGTATGACTTAAAACATGGTGCATTAAGTCAACTCAGTAGGGCTCATGAAAGTGGGGAAGGGCAGAGAAGCAAGGAAACCTGTTGGATCTGCCTTCCCATCCTTCCACCAGGATAAATCCAGCTTCCCATTTTCATAATGTCACATCTTTCCCCCTCCATTCTGCGGTGCATCATGCTTTTCCCAAAACAACTTCAGAGGTGCGGTGAGGGAGGAGTATTGGTGATGGGAAGAATAGTCCGCCTTCTCTGTTTCACTGAATTCTTCTGTTCCCTGAGAGGATATCCACTATTGGATCCTCCGCAATTTTAAGCAGTTCTCTAAATGTGTACTTTAATCTCGAGGACTAGGAAAACCAATTTCCCAGAATAAAAATTATAGAAGGGCTGCAGAGTAGGCATCATCATCATACATTTTTATTTGTTAAGCATGCGCCTCTCCTTTTGTCTCAAGATGGGGCACAACAAATACATCTATAAAATCACATTAAAAATAGTCAAAATGTAACTATAAAAGCATATTAAACATATTTTAAAATACCCAAGACAAAGGTTGAAACACAATAAACATACAATGTGATTAAAAGCCATCATAAAAACCAACTGGATAGGTCTGCCAGAAGAGATAGGTCTTCAGTTGTGTCTTAAATACGACAGCTAATCTAGCTGTCACATTTCTTCTGGCTGTCTTGGGACGGCTGATGAAAAAGGCCCTCTGGGTGATGGTTGCCAGTCGGGTTCTGGCAGCCTGGAATAGCCACCTCCCAGAGGACTTCAGTGTCCTAAGGGGCAGATTGTATGGGAGAAGGCAATCCTGTAGGTAACCTGGATCCAAACCATGTAGGGCAAATCCAACACTTTGTACTTTGCCCAGAAGCTAATTAGCAGCCAGTGGAATGATTTTAATATGGGTGTAATATGCTCACTTGTATATTTTCCTGTAACTAGGCATGCTGTTAGTATTTATGTGACCAACTGCGGCAAAATCCCACATTATCAAAAACAATTGCTTGTTTAAAATGAAACTAATACTGAATCAATCAGGATTTTAATGACCTCACAATTTTAATCCTTTTATTTTTAGGGTGCCATGGCTGCTACATACTCAGCATTGAACCGCAATCAGTCTCCGGTTTTAGAGCCAGTCGGCCGTTCTACCCTCGCTCAACGAAGAGGCGTCAAAAAAATTACCTCAACTGCTCTGTGAAGTGACCTCATCTGAAAAATGTGGTACCATAATAAGATGATAGCACAAATCATGGCAACAGGTAGCACATATCCGAAGTACCTGCAAGCACACTGTTCCCGCTGGTACCTGTTATGCTGCTGCTCCTGCTTTCATCTATTTTCCCCTTTTTAAACTCTTGATGAAAAACATTGCCCTCCAGATGGAATATAATGTCGAATCAATGGAAAATGAACTGTTCATGAAGACGAAGTAGAATTCTGAACATCTCTCTTCTGTCACATTAAATACACTGAATAAAGCACTTGGCACCAATAACATTATTTTTATAGGCAATGTTTCTTCTCCCTTCAAAATACTCTTCATTACATGTGTGGATGGACAGTTTATGTTAAGCACTTAGCTTAAACGATATGTTTATATTAGCACTGTATAATTTGTGCCATCCAGCATTTTATATGTTTTTGTAAACTTTTCATAACAGTACATTTTTGCACTGTTTCCTTTGAAATGCCTTCTATTTAGACTAATACATTTTGGGAATTAAATCTGATTAAAATGGTTAATCAGAATGTTTGGACATCTCTAAAACAGCTTGACTGTTAAACAGCTATTGAATGTAATTCTGTGAATGTTTTTCTTTGCCTGTGTCTTTCCACAGACACTTGGTTAGAAGTAATGGGAAACTAGAGCTGTTGTGGCATTTAATGGCGTGATAAGTTTCTCACTGTCACTCATGCAACCAGCTCTGTATTAAAGCAAAAAAACAACAACAGCTAATTGTATTTTTCCACTGTGGATATTTTCTTTTAGACATTGGAAACCTTGGCAAAAAAATCATTTCATTTCAGTTGCTTTTAGTTATAACTGATAATTCTTTTAATGTTGCTGCTTTAAGTGCAAGGGAAATTCCTACTCAACAATAGCATGGGAAATGCTGACTTCAAAGCTAAAGCAGAGTTTTGTCCAGTAATAGCTAATTAGAAAGATGTCTTGGATTCAGGAAGACGTCAGTGGCAAGTGTGTTGCATTTTGGATGCTTTGGCTAATTTCAAAACCAAATCAGAAACCAAATGAGATGTGAGGTGAATGGGATGTGCCCAGTGTCTTCAGTCTATTGATGGTGATTCTGCTGTCAAGACTGGGCTTTTTTATTAGCATTGCTGCTCTGTAGACTAGCACCATTTGTATTTATGGAATATAATAACACTCTAAGCAATCCAACATACATACTAACTAGAGGAAACCCCCCTGTTGAACACAGTAGAACCTATTTCTGAGCCTTGCTTCCATTTTGTCCAACTTGTTATCATTTTGACTTGACCGGGGTGCTTGTTTTTTAGGGAAATACTGAAGTTGCATTATGAAGAATAAAATGTTGTGAAGAACAATATGATTTTGATGGATTATCCCAGTGTTCTGCCAAAGAAATTATTTTTATGTAATAATATTTCTCTGTCTTGTATGTTGTCAATAATTTCCTTTCAGTTTAGTGTGAAAAGTTAAGATGGAAAACGGAAGCAAAATAGGTAGTAATAGGCTTGCCTTTCCTCTCAGCATTGAGTCTCACAGTTAGTCTTCCTTTTGCTTTTGTAGTACTTTCCATCACTTTACCTCATGCTTATGCCTTATACACAGATGCCATTTTTGGCTTTATTCTGTCGGGTTATCACAGCATTTATTTATAACTGGTCGTTTAAAAATCAATATACTTTTTTCTGTCAGCATCAGAATAGCTTGCATTTATTCTTTTGCTCGTAATTCTGCTAGAAGCCACTATGTTAGACACCCAGGGGCCTTTAAGTAATACCTTCTGTTGATTAGTTGTTCTGGAATCCAGTTTTCTTCTTTTATGCTTGAAAAATCTTTCAGATTTATTTTTGCATACAAACTTTGTTGCAGTGATAAATCCAAAACTGGTGTTCTCTAAACCATGACCTCACTCCTGTGAAAAAAAAAAAGAAAGTTTTTACTCATGATGATGATGATGATTTCTCTGACCACTTTATAGTGATGTGATATTACTTCATTGTCTGTATACCTGATACTCTTTATTCCTCTTTTATATGATTTGGAGTGTTCCTTGCAAAGAATGAATAATGTAGATTTTCACAGTTGATTTTTCTTGGTTTGGTCTATAGATTATTTTTCTTCCTCAACCCAATTTTTCAACAGATTAATATTTTAGCTCTGCAGCTGGGAATATGTATAATTTATTAGAGTATTCCTTAACTACTGGTTTATCATCAAAGTAATGCCTCTGAAGTTCACATGATGCAGAGGATAATTACATACACATTCTGGAGTGTTTTCAGATTTTAAAGAGCTGAGCATATTCAAATAGAATGAAGCATATAACTTAAAGCAGCAAAAAGAACACGAGAACAGTATATGATTTCCTGTAAAATTAGGTTTATTTTGATGTTATCATGGATGGACTGGTTTTCATTGGAATGTGGCTATCATGTTTTTAAAATGGGTAAGGATAATGTGAAACACTCAAGACAATTAATAGAAAAAATTGCAATGTCTTTAAAATTCTTCTTAGAGAAAGAAAAATATAGGCTATTGTTTGCTCATTGGTAAAGTTTAGGTGACAATAAGTTAATTTGAGAAAAAGCTTAGGAAAATGCAGCAACATCAGTAATCTATGGTTCTGACCATCAGTTTCCAGATTCTAGCTAAACAAATTTAGCCTAGTGTGAAGGAAGAGCTTTTTTCAGGAACTGCTTTATCATGGAGGCATTTTATCAGATGTTTTAAAGGTGCTAGTTCTTTCGCACTTTGCTCTGATGTCTCACTATAATCATAATTTTGTTTTTGTAGACAGAGGCTTCTCATTTTGCATTCAGCTTCTCTCAGAAAAGAAGTCTGGCATTTAAATTATCACTTTTAAAATGTTCCGTTTGCAAAATAATGTTGCACAGTTAAATTCAGGCATATATATTCATAAACTGTTTACTTGGGCTTTGTTTCAAACTGCTTCTAATTCAGTGTTACCCAGGCTGAAATCTGAAATACATGTTCTGGGCAGCAATCCATAATGAATACAGTAATAAATCCTACTGTAAATCCCTTCGATTAAACATGCAACCAGATTATGCTGTTGAACATTGCCATGTGACCCAAGAAAATAATGTGAATTCTGTCTCTAGTTATCTTACCAATTGTCTTTTTCTTACACAGACATGAGGATTTTTTCCTTTATGTAATCCCTTCTTTACAATTTAGCTTTTTGGTCAAAGTTCTGTAGCAATAATCTTGACTTCCTTAAAAAAATACATATTCAAACTTAAGAATTCCATCTTTTATTTACAATGTGATCATGTTTTAACAGAGAATTGATACAATTTTCAGTGTTCATTAGATGTTGGCTTTTGATTCTTAACATTACCAGCAGTGATCAAGAAATCTCATTTTCAACAAAACAACAAAGTAAAACATTTTTAAATCTCTTGGACTCATTTTACATCCCAGTGTGAGCACAACACACTCAGAATGCTATTTAAGTATAACATTAGACAAAGTTTACACTTTCTCTTAAACGTGTCAGTCCCGTTGTCTCCCATTCATAGAATCATAACATTGTAGTTGGAAAAGACCTCATGGGCCATCCAGTCCAACCCCCTGCCAAGAAGCTGGAAAATCGCATTCAAAGCACCCCCAACAGATGGCCATCCAGCCTCTGTTTAAAAGCCTCCAAAGAAGGAGCCTCACCACACGGAGTTCCACTGATGAACAGCTCTCACAGTCAGAAAGTTCTTCCTGATGTTTAAGTGGAATCTCCTTTCCTGTAGTTTGAAGCCATTGTCCCACACCCTAATCTCCAGCGCAGAAGAAAAAAGGCTTGCTCCCTCCTCCCTATGACATCCCCCCACATATACATGGTCATATTTCCTCTCAGCCTTCTTTTTTGCAGGCTAAACATGCCCAGCTCTTTAAGTCACTCCTCATAGGGCTTGTTTTCCAAGTGCTTGATTATTTTAGTTGCCCTCCTCTGGACACATTCCAGATTGTCAACATCTCCCTGAAATTGTGGTGTCCAGAATTGGACACAGTATTCCAGGTGTGGTCTGACAAAGGCAGAATAGAGGGGTAGCATTCCTTTGGTCAACTTACTTAAACATTTACAAATTAAGGACTATATGAGAAAGCATTAGAAAATACAACTGAATTGAAAAAGAACATGGTTTTGAAATTTCCAGGCTACACTGCTATCACTTTGCTGCATCTCTCCTTTGGATTGCTGATTCAATCATGGTTTTTAAAACAGAAAAAAGATACTAAGAAGAGATTCGATACTCTCCCTTAATTCCTGAAACTTTAAGTTAGATAGCTAAACAGAATATAATAAATGATCACTCATGGTTTCAATATCAGGCCAGGAGAAAACAGATTTTCTATTCTTGCCCTTGTTAGATTAGCAGCCTAGTAAAGAGTAAACACATACAATGCTTAAAACGGATTTTTAAATAACAAAATCGGGGTATAAGAAAATCAACATATTTTGGGTTTTTTTTGTTTGTTACTGTAAATGTTGTAGATCAATCAAAGCACTGCTTTTCTGGTAATGAAAAGGTAGATTTAAAGCATGTAAATCCTAAATAAGCAGTAATGAATAGCTTTTAACTCATGAAAGTGTATGTTAGCTTTATGTTGATGTGTCTGACCTAATCAAAGGGAAAGTGCACTCATGAGGGATGTAATTATTTTACAGTTCTAGTGAAGGGGTGGGGAGGGAATCTACGTAAAGAGATTTTTTTAAAATATCAAAATATTTTTCTACACTTCTTTACAATTATTCTTTATAATGACTTCTTCAGCATGGCATGCAAATCTGAGATACAGTGTCAGGAATTTGACTGCTATATCTTCAGAGCAAAAAATCCAATAGCATCTAACAGGTGCTTGTATTAGCATCATGGAACTGAAATGTTGGTTGTGTTCTTTGTCATCAAGTCGACTTTGACTTATGGCAAACCTGTGAATGAGCGAGGCCTCCAGAGGCGACAATGTACTGTTTTACTGAAAGCTATGTATGTTTCCCAGAATACTGTATATGTGTAATCAGAATTATTCCAGACATAACCACAGAAGAGCCTGGAAAAATTACTATTGCTTGTATCCTTGTCAAAAGGCAGGTTTTGTAGTCTTCAAAAGAAGCCGAATTTATACAGCAAGTAAACTTTTAAAAATATGAGTGTGTGTGACTATGTTCTTAATGACAATATGACATTTCTGTGTTAGTCTTTTTGCAACAATCCCTCATTAGTGGCACCATTAAAATTAACCTGTTTGCCAGGAGCTGACATAGACTATTAGCATGAAGTGTCACCTTGATTAGCAGATAACTTGTACCCTTGGGTGAATAGGGTGGGTTGGAATATAATCAGTGGGATAAGAGGAAACTCAAATGCACTTAGTTTAGAAGCATAAAAGTACAACATTTTAGACGATGGTTGTTTATTAATAATACAACTGCACACATGCATGCATCAGAGTTTATTGATTAGCTAAATGATGGCCTGATGCCACCAAAGTGTTACTTTTGTTCCAATGCAATATTGATATCAAAAGTGTCCTTTAAAGAGGGGAAGCACTTAGAAAAACATGTTAACCCTGTTCCGGTTTCAGAGCTGGCACCAGTTTTGATGGAAGCACAGGTGACCTTACTCAACAACTAGATAAGTGATAGGTAACAGTGGGGATGACCAGCAGACTGGGATATAGCAAGACAGCTTTCAGAAGAGACAGAAAGGAATTTGGTAAAAGGCATTTGAACATCAGTCATCAAAGAAATACAAAGATTTCTGTGGGCAAAAGTTTTCATGGGTAGTGACAAAAATATTAACCAAATTAACACAATTCAATTTGAAAGTAAATTGCTTCCATGCACAATATTTTAGAAAGTTCATGAAGTTGTTAGTGTTGGTGTTTTATGGGATTTTATCATTTTTATTTTTATTTTTGTTATTCCCAAGCTGCATTTCTTAAATGCTAGAATTTGAGGACTGAAGGAACATTTCAAGGGGAGTGGTACATTTTCTCAGAGAAGCAGGCCCTCACCTTCTTCCCCATGTCACAGTACAATCCTAGCTATTGGTGCACTCATCTTGGTGATAAGAACTTTCTCAACTAGCATCAGTAGTGCCACCATCATTCCCTGTTTAGGGAACTGGATAGAATTTATATTGGGGCAGGGTACAGAGACATTTAGTCTGGTGTTTTGTTTTAGTTCTGGGTTCTAAGTTAAAAGTAACACTTAAAGGAATTCCACTACCTACTGCAGTGGTCCCTCTTGGATGCTTCCTGGGCTCTGTTGTGTGCAAATACTTGCCATGCCTACTGTTTTCTGTGTTTCTTCTTCGCCAACCCACCACACCAAACAAAGACATCCAGTTGTATCAAAACCTATAGATCTTTAGGGCAATACTGCACTGACTTTTATCCTGAGAAGAATCTCAGTCAGGGCAACAAAGGTTGTTTAGCATCATACTCAAACCAGGCCAGAATGAGTCCAGATAATGTGTTCCTCCAAGAATGTCTAAATTGCTCATCTGCCACACATTGAGGTACCTTGCCCAAAAAGAGGACACTAATTATTGGGGTAGTAGTTCTCATGCACCTTTGGATATAGAAAGTTTTTTTTCAGGAGAGGAACACTACAGACTCCTTCAAGGCTGTAGTCATTTCTCCCTGGATCCACCAAACACAAGTTCTCTTGTAAATGTTATCAGGCAAGTTGAGCAAAGGTTGAATGTACAAGTGGGACTGGCTGATTCAAGTGTCTTCTGTGCATCACCAAGCAACAGCAATAGAAACTGATGTCAAAAAACTAACCAGATGTTAACCCTAAAGTCTCTATGTAGTATTTGGGCAGCTGGTAAATCCTGGAAAATATCCCAATTTCCCAGTGTATTCCAATTTCATGGAATGTTCTCCTTCCCCCATACCATATATTATGATCTATGACTTCTCATATATACTTATAATAATTATTATATACATTTATATCCCACTTTATTGAGAGACTCAAAGCAACACATGTAATAGTACATGGGCCAAATAATTACTGCTGACAGTTGTAACAATAGCTACAAAGAATCCCCAAGCTATAGGCTGCTTACATCACAAAAAATTAAATGAACACTTCACAGGTCTTTGCCTTTGATTAATCAGTTGGGCCTCTTGAGATAACTATTTGCTGCTACAGGTCCAAGCAGACCTAGCACTACCAGTGATGAGGAATGCTGGGACTGGCACGTGAAACATCTTGAAGGCTGTTCTTGTATGCTTTCAAGTCATTTTTCAGTTTATTGTGAGGAGGTTTCAGAGGGGTCCCGCAAGATGGTTAAGACCTGGCTTTTCGAGGAGGGTTTTAATACTGGAGCATAATTAGACGAAAATGGAACATGGAATGACTGATGATGCAATTGGACAATTTCAGTAAGGAGACACTGAGGATTTGTTTTTATAGATATTATTGTTTCTTTTATATTACATGTTGAATTGTTTTTATAATTGTTTTACAATTGTTTCTAATTGTACCCTGTTATTTGTTATGGCATCGGATTGCTGCCTATTGTGAACCGCCTTGAGTTGCCTTTGGCTGAGAAAGACGGTATACAAATGCAGTAAATAAATACATAAATCTTATATAAATAAAAATGTAATGTTTGTTTGTGGGATTAATAGAACTCAAAAACCACTGGATAAATTGACACCAAATTTGGACACAAGACACCTAACAACCCAATGTATGTCCTTCACTCAAAAAAATTGCTTTTGTCATTTGGGAGTTGTAGTTGCTGGGAATTATAATTCACCTACAATCAAAGAGCATTCTGAACCCCACCAACGATGGAATTGAACCAAACTTGGCACACAGTTCTCCCATGACCAACAGAAAACACTGGAAGGGTTTGGTGGGCAGTGACCTTTGGTTTTGGAGTTGTAGTTCACCTCCATCCAGAGAGCACTGTGGACACAAACAATGATGGATCTGGACCAAACTACACGAATACTCAACATGCCCAAATGTGAACACTAGTGGAGTTTGGGGAAAATAGAATCTTCACATTTGGGATTTGTAGTTGCTGGGATTTGTAGTTCACCTACAATCATGGAACATTCTGAACCCGACCAACATAGAACTGGGCCAAACCTCCCACACAGAACCCCCATGACCACCAGAGTGGGCCACAGCAACGCGTGGCAGGGGACGGCTAGTAAATAAATACAAATGTAACGTTCGTTTGTGGGATTAAACAGAACTCAAAAACCACTGGAGGAATTGACATCAAATTTGGACAGCATACACCTAACAACCCAATGTATGTCCTTCACTCAATAAAATTGAGTTTGTTATTTGGGAGTTGTAGTTGTTGGGATTTATAGTTCACCTACAATGAAAGAGCATTTTGAACTCCACCAATGATGGAATTGAACCAATCTTGGCAGATTGACCAACAGAAAACCCTAGAAGGGTTTGGTGGGCATTGACCTCGACTTTGGGAGTTGTAGTTCACCTACTTCCAGAGAGCACTGTGGACTCAAACAATGATGGATCTGGACCAAACTTGGCACGAATATTCCATGTGCCCAAATATGCACACAGATGGAGTTTGGGGGAAATAGACCTTGACATTTGGGCATTGTAGTTACTGAGATATATAGTTCACCTACAATCAAAGAGCATGTTGAATACCACGAACGACAGAATTGGGGCAAACTTTCCACACAGAACCCACATGACCAACAGAAAATACTTAAGGCCATCCAACTCCCTTCATGAGGGCAAGAAAACGTAATCAAAGCCCTCCTGACAAAGAGCCATCCAGCCATTGATATAGATAGATATATATGATTCACACACAGAGAGATATAGTATCATAGATTTGAAAGGGACCCCTAAAGAAGGACAACTATATGTTGCAAGTTCCAGAGTGGGTAAACCAGACAATCTCCACATCAACACTGGCAAAGAAACAACAAGAAATACTGTTTACCCACAAGCATCAAGAAATTATTACATATATTAGAAACCAACACTTTCTCATTAATTTATTTTCCAGATCATCAGACTGGGCCACAGCAACGCGTGGCAGGGGACGGCTAGTAAGTAAATAGATACATAAACCACTGCCTATGACAATATGGGTCGACAATAAGGAAGGCAGGGAGGGTCCTTGGAAGAAGTCCCCCCTCCGTCCAGCAGAGGGCGCCGCAGGGGCAGGCGCTTGGCTGGGCGAAAGGCATTCTGGGCCCGGCCTCGGCGCGAGGAGAGCGCTTCCGGCCTCGTTCCTTCCGGCAGGGCTGAAGCTGAGCTGCCTCTCCTCGCCTCGGGTGTCGCGAGAAGGACGTCGCCGCGTCTTGTCCCGTCCTCTTCCTGCCTCTCTCCTTCCTCACCGAGAGCGTGAGAAGAAGCCTCCGCCGCGTTTCTCCTGGGTTGAGTTGGGCCTGCTCTTGGTACCGCCGCCTCCGACGACGCCATGCCGAAGAATAAAGGTGAGAGGCCTGCTCGGCCCGCCGCCCGCCAAGCGCCGTGCCTCTGCCCTCTCTCACGGGCGGGCCTCCTAGCTCCCCCTCTCTGGGGGAGGCAGGCCTTCCCACCCCTCTCTCAGGCCTACCAGGGCGTGTTTTTTTCACAGCCACTCGCCCCTCTTCCGCACCCGCTCCCTCGTCCTGTTTACCAGGAGGCCCCAGAGAAGGCCCATCTTCGACCACCACGGTCCCTTTGGTCTTAGGCAGTAGTTCTCAACCTGTGAGCCCCCGGGTATTTTGGCCTACAACTCCCAGAAATCTCAGCCAGTTTACCAGCTGCTGGGATATCTGGGAGTTGACGGCCAAAACATCCGGGGACTCACAGGTTGAGAAGCACTGGTCTTAGGGAATTGTGGGATATGTAGTTTGGAGAGGCATCGACTCTCCTTGGTGATGAAGACCGAGAGCTTTGTAAAACTACAGCTCCCAAGTTTCCATAGCATTGAGCCATGGCAGCTAAAGCAGTGCCAAACTGCAGTGTTGGTTGGAGCCCATCTACTACAGTAGAGTCTCGCTTATCCAACTTTCGCTCATCCAACATTATGTATTATCCAACACTGTCTGCTTCCCAACCGGAATAATGTCCAGGGTGGGAGAAAAAAAAGAACCCTTGTCTGTTTTGGTGCTAAATTTGTAAATACTGTAATTACTACATAATGATACTGTGTATTGGACTGCTTTTTCTTTCAGTTTGTTGTAAAACATGATATTTTGGTGCTAAGTCAATTGTTATGTGTTGTATGGAACCACTGCTGTTTCTACTGTTTTTACTGTTTGTGAACCGCTGTGAGTCGCCTTCGGGCTTGAGATACAGCGGTATATAAGCAAAGTAAATTAATTAATTAATTAATTAATTTGTAAAATCATAACATAATTTGACATTTTGTAATCTTTTCCTTCATTCCTCCTTATTTAACATTTTAACTTATCCAACATTCTGCCGGCCCATTTATGTTGGATATGTGATATTCTACTGTAGCTGTAATTCATAATTAGTTAAACATAAAGGTTTCCCCTTGACATTAAGTCTAATCTTGTCCAACTCTGGGGGTGGTGCTCATCTCAGTTTTTAAGCTGAAGATCTGCAGAGATACTCACAGGAACACCTCAGCAAGTGAGAGTCCAAAGTGGCAGGCTAAAACCCAGAATCTCAAGCCATGGCTGATACCAAATGAGAGACTCTTCCCTGGACACACAGGAGACTGTGCAACTTGGAATGTGTTGAACAGATTGTTCTCTGGCACCACGAAATGCAGAGCCAACCGTAAGAAATGGCCCACAAAGTGGAGTCCCTGACATGCAAGTGTGGAGAAGACCAAACCACCTATTACACTGCAGTCTGAGCCCTGCAACATGGACAGTGGAGGACCTTCTTATAGCAAAACCAGAGGCACTCCAAGTGGCCAACTACTTGTCAAAGGGCATTTAGTATAATGCCAAGTTTTATAAACTTGAAATACATTTCAACTGTCCCCTCAGTTTGCCTGTGATACGATAAATAAAGCCAAAAGGCCAGCGTTGTTACCTTCCCGCTGGTGCAGTTCTTACATATCTACTCACATTTGCATGTTTTCGAACTGCTAGATTGGCAGAAGCTAGACCTCACAGCGGGAGCTCCCCAGATTTGAACCACTGACCTTTCAGCGAGTAAGTTCAGCAGCTAAGCGGTTCAACCCGCTGCACCACCGAGATACCCTATTTATACACCGCCTTTCTCTACCCCAAAGAGGACACAAGTGGCTTATGTATAGGCAATTATTTAATGCCTTAAACACATACAATTCCAATAAATGTTTAAATTAAAATTTATACATAGTAAATATTTTAAGACATTACATTTAATATTAAAAACCACTCCATCCATAATCATAGTCCAAAGTCATTTCACATATTCCATATCCAATGCTTAAAGCACGCAGATAAAATATAACTATTAAAATGCATATGTTGAAATACACACAAAAAAGGCTGATTCCGATGATTTAAAAAATGCAAATTTGAAACTCACAGTTTACAATGTATTGGGTAGACCTGCCGGAAGAAATAGGTCTTTAGTTAAGTTGTCAGAGCTCTTCTGGTAGAACATTCCACAGTCTCGGGGTAGGCGATGAAATACAGGGTGTCCTGCACACACATATAGACGCATATATGTGTCATTGATTTCCCAAAAGTATCAAATCCAAAAAAATTGAAAATAATAGTAATAATACATTTTATTTGTATCCTGCCACCAACATCCCCAAAGAAACTTGGGGCTGTTCCCAAAGAACTCCAAAGTGCCGCACATAAAATAAACAATAAATTGTTTATTGTTGTTTAATATTGCTTTAATTGTTTTTAATTTGCTTTAGGTGTTGTATTGTTATGTTGTGTTTTGAGGCCTTGGCCTTTGTAAGCCGCATCGAGTCCTTCGGGAGATGCTAGCGGGGCACAAATAAAGTTAATAATAATAATAATAATAATAATATTAGACCTAAAGTTAGTTATAGGTTGCAGCACATTGTTGGCAAGGTGTCTTTCATAAACAAGCTCCACATATACACAAACATACATGGATACAAGTGCTTTAACAGCAAATAGGTATGGTAATTATAATAGCAAATGCATTTACATATTGAGCATTCCTTATCCGGAAATGCTCCAAAATTGTCCAGCTGGCTGGCTGGCTGACACAGTAGCACTTTGTGTTCTGATGGAATAAACTCATTATTCATGGTTTTGTAAATACAGGTTTTCCAAAATCCAGAACATTTCTAATCTCAAATATTTTGTGTAAGGGATACTCAACCTGAAGAATTTATTGAAGAATAAATATAAAATGATTTGATTTGGGTTACAAATTCCACTATTATTATTATTATTATTATTATTATTATTATAACTTTATTTGTACCCCGCTAGCATCTCCCAAGGGATTCGATGCGGCTTACAACAGGCCGGAGCCCAACACAATACAACAATACAATACATAGCAAATAAAACAGTTAAAGCAGAAAACAATAGCAATACAACAGGACATTATTAAAAACTGAGCCGGCCGGTGTAGGGTACAGGATTAAAAGTGCTGAAGTGTCGGAGGGATATGGGGTTAAAATATAGGTGCAGTGTGCGGTGAGGGTGATCTTGACTCTACTAAAGTGCTTCTGGGCTTTGGTAGTGGGGTTCCTAATCTGAGAAGGCACGTTGGAACAGCCAGGTTGTCAGGTTCTTTCTGAAAACCGCCAGGGTAGGGGCCTGTCTGAGATCTTTCGGGAGGGCATTCCAGAGGCGGGGGGCCACCACAGAGAAGGCCCTGTCTCGCGTCCCCACCAAACGCGCCTGCGATGCGGGCGGGATCACGAGCAGGGCCTCTCCTGATGACCGGAGTGATCGTGTGGGTTCGTAGACTGTGATGCGGTCACGCAGGTAAGGTGGTCCCAAACCGTTCAGGGCTTTGTAGGTAAGCACCTGCACCTTAAATTGGGCTCGGAAAATAAACGGCAGCCAGTGGAGCTCCTTAAACAGAAGAGTTGACCTCTCTCTGTAATGGGCCCCCATTAACATCCTGGCTGCTGCCCGTTGGACCAATTGGAATTTCCGAGCCGTTTTTAAGGGCAGCCCCACGTAGAGCGCATTGCAGTAATCCAGTCTAGAGGTGACTAAGGCATGGACCACCCTGGCCAGATCAGCCTTAGCGAGGTACGGGTGCAGCTGGCGCACAAGTCTCAGTTGTGCAAAAGCCCTCCCGGCCACCGCCGACGCCTGAGCCTCAAGCGTGAGCGATGAGTCCAGGAGGACTCCCAAGCTGCGGACCTGTGGCTTCAGGGGGAGTGTAACCCCATCCAACACAGGTTGCCACCCTATACCCCGGTCTGGTTTACGATCAACCAGGAGGACCTCTGTCTTGTCGGGATTGATCTTCAGCTTGTTTGTCCTCATCCAGATGGACACAGCGGCCAGGCACTCGTCTAGCACCCGAGAGGCCTCCTTGGAATTAGGTGGAAAAGAGTAGTAGAGTTGTGCGTCATCTGCGTAGAGATGGCACCCAACTCCAAAACTCCGGATGACCTCTCCCAGCGGTTTCATGTAGATGTTAAAAAGCATGGGAGATAAAATAGAGCCTTGCGGGACCCCACAGGTCAAAGGCCAGGGGTCAGAGCAGGCATCTCCCAGCTTCACCATCTGGGTTCGTCCCTCCAGGAAGGACCGGAGCCACGACAGAACCGTGCCCCCAAGACCCATCCCAGAGAGCCGACCCAGAAGGATACCATGATCTATGGTATCGAAAGCCGCTGAGATGTCCAAGAGGACCAGCTATATTAGGCTATATTAGAGGCCCGATATCATCAATATCCATGTAGGATTTCAAGCTGTCATTAACTTTCTCTTTCTTGCCTTTAGGTAAGGGAGGTAAAAACAGAAGGCGAGGTAAGAATGAAAATGAATCAGAAAAAAGAGAACTGGTGTTCAAAGAAGATGGACAAGGTGAGGTCATTTTGTCAATTTCCATTTCATGCATGAAAGAACTGTTTACATTATTTGAATAAATCATGGAAAGACTCATTTGTTGTTTTGCTTAATAACGTAAATTTGTATTGTTAAAGAACAAATTCTAACAACTTGTTCTCTCACAATACAACTTTATGTAATTAGGTGAAACAAGATTAACATCAAATCTGTGAAACTAATCCAGCTGAAGAATACAATTTTGCCCTGTATAGTACAGGATCAACTTCATCTGGAGTTATTGCCAAGTTTTCTTGCCCATATAATCCCTCACAACTGACTGGCAGTAGTTCAGGATTTCTAATGCCTCCCAAGGATCTCATAAATGAAGCAGAGCGGATTCTGAATATGCTCTGAATTGCGGTGACTCCCTAGCTAAATATTATTCTGATGTAAAATCACCGAAATATATTGAAAGTTGTTCAAGAAATAATGGCTTGAAAATGACTCTGTTGGAAAATAAAAGAATGTGATAATGTTACATGTAGTTATCTTGCTTTGAGAAAAGTATCTTTGTTGACCTGATTGTTGTGTGTGTGTGTGTGTGTGTCTGAGTTCAGACGTACTTTAATCTCAACAATCATCTCTTTAAAACCTAACATTCTACTTCTGGTTAATTTACTAGCTCAAGATCCCTCCAAACAAGTTATAAACTGTAATTATGTGCCTATCTTTGGTTTTTTCCCCCTCCTTTACAAATATCAAGGATCAACTATTGTATCTTTTTTCCAGAGTATGCTCAAGTTATCAAAATGCTGGGGAATGGTAGACTGGAAGCATTATGTTTTGATGGTGTAAAGAGGTTATGCCATATCAGAGGAAAACTGAGGAAAAAGGTACGGTAGAGCTCACAGCTGTATAGTCAGCATAAAATATATGGGCAAACAT
Organism: Anolis sagrei; assembly: GCF_037176765.1. Classification (NCBI taxonomy): domain Eukaryota; kingdom Metazoa; phylum Chordata; class Lepidosauria; order Squamata; family Anolidae; genus Anolis; species Anolis sagrei. The sequence goes on from NC_090023.1 coordinate 88,450,158, forward strand.
TGAAAAACTACGTGTATTTCTCAGCAGTGTTTAGAACACTTTAGATGACTTGTTAAAATTGAATGTTCAGTTGAAAGTGCCTAACAATCTGAAGGTTACTTTCTTTATTATGAAGAAAGGAATTTCCACTGATAATATCTTTAATACTGTAGATACTAGGCTTGGGTGATCCAGATCGTTAATTTCTTATCTCGTTATTAATTCGTATTTAAATTAGCATACGATCCAATATCGAGCCATGCAGGAATAGTGTGAGGAGTAATTAAGAATTGAAACAATTTCCCCATTTTTCGTAATTATTTCAGATGTCTGGTGCAAGTTTTAAAAACTCACAGTTTCCCTCCCCTCTCCCTGGTTGCAAGCGGTGGGCATTTACCCCACTTCCGGGTCCCTGGCCTCCGCTTAAGCGGATCAATTTCCCCTCTCCTCCTGCTGGTCACCTCACCTCGTTCCTCACTCTGGCCTGCATTGGGCAAAGAGGATTATTATTATTATTATTATTATTATTATTATTAAGAATGGATGGCCGTCTTTCAGGGGTGCTTTAATTGTGCATTCTCTGCATGAAGGCAGAAGGGGGGTTGTGATTATTATTATTATTATTATTATTATTATTATTATTATTATTATGAAGCATCTTCAAACCGGAATAGAGAATTCCCCCCTCTGAAGGCAGAAGGGGGTTTGTTAAATTCCTTTTTTGGCACAGCAATTTGCTACAGACTTTAAGTTCTTGATAGATATGCACTGAATTAAGTGCTTCTTGCTATTTTTGTTGTTATAATAATAATATAATAATATATAATATACAATAATATAATGATATTAATATAATAATAATAACAATAACATATAATAATGTATACATTAAAAGATTTTAGTAAAAAGAAATCAGTGCCCAAAACTGGGTCAATTTATCTATGGGTCGGTGTTAGTACTGTACTGTTTCTTATCTGTAAACGAGCCACCCCCTTCTCTGACTAGTCTAGTGAAAGGTGAGAGCTTAGTCCATCCTCAGAAAACCTAAATACTCTATCCCACTCTATCTGCTATGGCACCACTTCTGGCCTTTTTGAAGGCATTGGTCAGAAAATGTCAGCATGTAGGGATGACTGACACCCTTGAGTCATTGGTGCTTTGGCCTCTGCATAGAATGATGCCCAACTTATCCGTGGGTCATAGCAAAATCCATAATTTTAGATCCCAAACCAGCCTTCAACTTGTACATCAGATTAACTTATACATCAGTACATGCATTATCTCTGTGAAAAATGACCCATGGTATCCTGGCTTAGAAATTATGTCTGGCATTATTATAGTCTTACAACTTTTGGTACAGTGTGTTCATTCTCTGTAGGTTTTCCCAGAATTGATTCATAGTTGACACCATTGCCATTAGTTCTTTCTCTCTTCTGGTCTGCTGAGTATGTAGAAAAATGATAAAGACATCCTGATATTTTTCTGATACTTCCTTTATTTTTGCCTGTTACCTTACTGAACAACTGTGCTGCTCCATGTACTCTATTCATTATGTGTGCCCTTCAGATTTTTTTCTGTTCTTCTGTTCTTCTGCTGCAAACTTAAGAAAAAGATCTTGTGTGAATTTCTTTGCACATTACCTTTGTCCTACATAGGTCTTACACATTTGGGTCTTTCCTGAATGAATCCAACCTCCTCTTTTCCTATTAACTTCCACTTTAACAAGCATTAACTTGTTATCTCATGATATGGTCAAAGTACAATAAATTCAGTTTGATCGTTCTGACTTCAAATAAGAATTCACTCTTGAATTGGTCTCAGACTTATTTCTTTGTCTTTTTGTTAGTCCATGGTTTCAAAAGCATTTTTCTCCACTACATTTCAAATGAATTGATTTTCTTCCTGTCAGCTATACCCATTGTCTATCTTTTTATATATGAAAATCGGAAATACAGTGGTGCTGATGATACTCCATTTGATGTTCACTATCTTTACACTTGAGTATCTTCTGTAGTTTCTTCATTATTTATTTATAGTAGTTACACTCTGCTCTTCAACCCCAAAGGCTCTCAGAGCAGCTTACCAAAAATGAATTTGTGCTCAGGCTTACAATCCAAATAAGATGTAATAAATAAGACACAATGAAGCTGTTTCTGGCTGGCTGCCACCTACTCAATGGTCAGAAAAATGGTAGTTGAAGACAGTGGGATGGATTCTCATCAGCTGCTGGACTAAGACATGACCTGCACTTTGATTCATGTCTTCTTCTGATTTCTTGACTATGACTGAGCCAAGGCATAAAAAGTCTTCAGTCATTCCAATGTCTTCACCATCTACTAGTATCCCTCTCGCAAGATTGAATCCATGCAATTTCAGGATCAAATTCACTGAGATTGAGTCTATCCTTGCTTGTGGGGTCCACAATAGAGTGCCCGCCCTGGGTCTGTACAGTGGCCTGTACAGAAGGCATTGTGCCATAAAGATTTCTTTGTCTGTTTCCTCCACTGGTGCAGTTGCCAAGGGAAAGTCCATTTAGGAGCTTACAAATGTGCACAAAACTGCTAGCACCAGTTTAGATGTTGGGGAGCCCACTGCCGTCCACACCTAGATGGAACCAAGAAGAAATAAGCCACAGTATAATGTGACTCGCTTGTTGTGAGCTGCCTTAACTTTCATGTGTAAGTGGTGTAGCAATTACAGTGACAAACCAAAAAACTACATACTGATTGCATTATTATTCCTGTTCTGGGAACAGTCATCCTTTTTGCTATATAGGAAACATGTATGCTGCTCTTAAAATCTGTCCCTTATGTTCCTTCATTTTTAGATTCATTTTTCTGCTTCTTACATCATTAATTGATTCTCCTGCAATTTCTTCTTCAGTTTATCTAAAATCCCTCCCAAACTCATTACTTTTTAACCGATAATCATGACAAATGTTTGCATGCAAAGTTAAGGACTATGAGTCAAGCTCCAAACCTGTTTTAGCAGTAAACTGCACATCCCTAACCTGTACTTAGGAGTTGAACAGGTGTAGGGTCAAGATAGAATGTGCCCTTAGGTTTCAGCACTTTGTTTTTATGAAGAAACCCCCACAATTAACTTTTAGAAACATTTGAAGTAGAAACACATAATGAGTTTTCCAGTGTTATGACTTAATGTTTGATTGCTATTAAAGAAGCCACTAAAACTATTCTTTAACTTTTAGGTTTGGATAAATACATCAGATATCATATTGGTGGGTTTGAGAGATTACCAGGTAATTGTGTTTTGTTCTTTATTTAAACCTTTTAGCAAACAGATAAGAGTATCCAAGTCTTTAATTTTTTTATTTTCTGTCAATAAATTTATCTTTTTTTATAGAGTCTGTGACTGCAAGAGTTGTAAATATCTTTGTCCCATCTTTTGAATGTATTTTATAAATCCATCTTTTCCAAATGATCCCCTGTGGAGAATTGGGAGCATAACTGAAATTTGTGGAATACATGCTCAACCATACTTTGTTCAGAACCCAAGTTAAAGGGCATTGATGTGTTTGCACTTTAAAAATAATGAATGTGTTATCTCAGACAAGGCAATAAAAATGGCAAAAATGACAGAAGGTTTTTCCTACCCAATCGCTACCCTACTCTGTGGAATTATTCAGGCAGTGTATCTACTGAAAGTTATTGATAATGGGGAAAATGGCTTCAGTCTTGTGGCATACACTGGAGGGAAAAACAGTAGTCACTTTAGTAAAGGGCTTCAAGGTAGTGAATGTGTGGGCAGATCCCATGTCTCCATCTATTGTTGCCTTTATCTTTTTCTTTTCTATGCTGCTTGGCTTATCTTTAAGCCAATCACTAGTATATGTATTACCTAGCTGTCAGTGTGTCATTAAACTATATTGCACCTGCCGGAACAATGCACAGGACAAATTGAAGGACTGTAGTGTCAGTAGGGATGTGGGAATGACAACACATGCTGCTTCTTAATATACTCTTCCTTTATGTTGTGCATTTAAATTTATTTTAATGTGGTCATTGATGTGTTATGTGTTATAATATGTTATTGTTGTCTTCTGTTTTTATTTGCACCTTTTAAAATTGGTCTTGTTGTGAGCCACCATGACTTCCATTTTTGGAAGTAAGACAAAATATAGATCAAACAAGTATATGTGCCCCAGTCCCTTAGCCTGCTGTATATCTGGACTGCAGCCACTGAAACAGTTCTTAAATTAGAATTCTGTCCTTTGCTGAAAAAGGTCACCTGTCCCACAGCTATACTATTCCCTTTTTTTAAAAAGTATATTATGTCCTTTTAAGGTATAAGACCATTGCACCAGGTCTTTTTACATTTGAGATATGCATGTATACACAGAAAATCCTTTAAGAACACAACATATCAGAATAAACTGATATGTTTCCTGAAAGGCTGGGGAGGGAGGGTGTCTTTCCAGTATCCATAACTTTGATAAGAAAATGTGCAAGAAAAGTCAGTTTTTGTAGCAAGATAAAATTCTTCTATAATGTTGTTTGTCTGTGTTTAATATTACTAGGATAACAAGGCTGATGTAATTCTAAAGTACAATGCAGATGAAGCCAGAAGTCTGAAGGCATATGGAGAACTCCCTGAACATGGTAAGAATTTCTCAGAAAAATCAGAAGTCATTGTGAATGTGTTTGTGTTTAGATGAGGGTCCCATGATCAAACAGTAATACATCTGCTTAAAATGTGTTCCATTTATTTTACCTAGCCAAAATTAATGAAACTGATACATTTGGGCCTGGAGATGATGACGAAATCCAGTTTGATGACATTGGGGATGATGATGAAGACATTGATGATGTAAGTACTTAGAAGTGTTCACTTGGACATTGACATTCCATGAAGGATAGTGTGCTGAACATTACAACTTAGACCTTCAAAGGATTAATCCTTCCCAGAGTAAAATTATTAATCATACAGGTGTTCAACAGAAATATGAAGTGTTTCATGGACATCCATGGAGCAAGTACAGCCTACTTTGGCTTACCCACATTATTAAGGAGAGGTGTCAGGTGAAGTTGACCTCTCACTTCATGCATGATTTTGTGCAATTAAATAGTGCTTTCAAATTCCTAGATAGCAAACATAGGTAACTCTGAAACTACTGGTAGGTTTTGCTTTGGTGGTTTATAACAGGTCATCAGTGATGTCTGATTCCATTTTAAGTGTAACATCAATAAAATAACTCTAACTTTACCCAAGTAATCTTACTGAAATGAAGAATGTGGAAGTAGCCAGGAGTGGTATTTTTATTGACGTAACTTTGAGTTCTAATTAGCTGCTTGTGGAGTTCAGAATTCATTTAATTTTAAGTGTGCTTGATTTGCACTAGACTTCAATTGGTGGATCATAGAGTTCAGTTAAATAAATATTGCAAGCCTGATGTGTTCCCCCACCCCTGGTCAGTCATACATAACCAGAATACAGATTTCCTCTTTAAAAAATGAGTCGGTTTATTTCTTATCCTTTTATATCTTTTATGTGGCTAACCCTTACATAGAGTGAAGTTGAGAGGAGGACTCAGAGAGATTACCAAGTTTATCATGAATCCTATTTTACATATTGCTTGTTTAGATACACTTGTATAATTATGTATTTTATAGAAATATATTTCAATATGTATCTTTTGTAAAATACATTTTAATATGTGTATTTGTGGTATTTTTACAATGTGCATGTGTTTTAATTCTGTAACCTGCCACGAGGAGGGGCGGGTAAGAAATAGAATTATTATTATTTCAGAATATTTTATATATGCCATTTCTTTTATTTACAGATCTAAATGGAGCAGAGGTATACATTCCAACTTTGCACCTCAAGATTTTTTTTCAAATCTCTATGTTTAAGAAGACTGAAACGGCACATTTGTAGTAACTAAAAACCAATTTCTGCCCATTCTTTTAAGTATTTATATTTCTGTAAAAAACAGATAATGTTGGATTCACAAAAGTTAAATGAAATATTACAACTATTTTTCTCTCTTTTCCATAGACTTTTGCATCTGTATGTAAATACACTATAAATCCCCTCATTTGCTTCATCTGCTTTTACCACTCAAGTTCACTAAACCTGCTTTTTGAAAGAAAAAAATGTCCTTATCATGGATTTGATTAAATACCAACTCAGGTTTAGTGTCCAACCTGCTAGTGCTGTGTCTTTTCTGTAGTGTCCTTTAAAGTCAGCTTGTAAGATTTTCATAACAAAAAGGACATAAGTCTTCATTAAAATCCATCATAGCTGAATCTGCTTTTTAAAGTTTTAGTTGCCTGTTATTTTTGTACTGCTTTTGATAATAAATTTCCTCTCTTTCACAGATGAGCTTGCCATAGTGGAGAAAAATAAATTCTAAAAAAATTATCTGTGTTTGAACAGCAGTTCTGTACTAGGTAGTAATAATTCTGAAGTTAAACACTGGGTAGGATTAAATACAGGCTATTGTGAATTAGAAAAGGCACTTTTCTCTTGAAGTGAATCATTTAAATTTAATGTATTAATACATCTATATTTAAACATATTATTTGGGTACAAATTCTTGCAGGGAATTGCAAAAAAGGTAATTCCACTTATTTCTTCTTCTCTTACGTTGAATGCAGGGGTTGGATAAGTGCAGTGGAGACTGAAGGAGAAAGGGGAGTCTCTGCTGGATCTCAATTCTTTCCAGAAGAATCATGTTCCCTGTAATTTATAGAAGGGCAACCTTGCATCAAGTCCATTTAGAATATTTTAAAATACTTAGTAAAGATATTAAAGTTATAGTATAGTTTGAAACATCTTTAATTCCATCAATTGATACAGGGATTGGGAGCTGCCAGAGAAGAGATTCCTAATGCTTCTCTCTCCCTTTTGCTTAATGTCGTCAATTATATTGGTATCTGACTGAGTAGTGCACTTGGGAATGTTCCTCCAAGCCACAAGGCCCAGTCACAACTACATCTGCCCCATATTTTTCCCCATCCAGGAGGATAAGTGGCAGATGATGTCAACTCACTAAATAAAATAATGCTGGAGTCCAGTGTTGTCAGAATTCAGCTCCAGCTCCCCTCCCCACCCCCCAGTTCCACCTAATCTATTATAAAGTTTACCTGGATAAAGTAAATGCAAATGAAAAGTTCTGAAGCTTTATCTTAGAAATCAGTAGTCAAGAGATTAGTAAACTTTTAAGTTTGAATGGGAGTTGTACACATAGTCCTATACATATTTACAAGTTTTAGAGTGGGTTCATGTCTCTTTGGTGTTATCCAGACTGATTGCAGCAGTTTTCATGTAAAAATATGCGTACTTAAACAGAACATTTAACAGAAAATGGAACTTCAGGAATGGAAGTGCATTCAGCTACATGTGTTTACAGTTGCACACATGAAGACAGTGGAATTAACCTCGCCATATTGAATTTTAAAATTACGGGTTTGCTGACAGATACAGAATTCTCTCATGGTTCCCTTCATGAGCATTTGATATCAAATGATGCAAACTGTTTTATGTTAATTATGAGTTTTACCCTTTATAAATGAGAGACAGAAGGCTTTAAATTCATAAAGCCTGTCTTCTCTGTTGCATTTGGCATGTAGTTTCTTGAGAAGTTGCTTGGATCTTACTCTGCATAACCATGCAAAAACGTTCTTAAATAAACAAATAGTATTACAGCACAAATACTTGATTGGAGGTATGTAGTAGACATATGAGATGGTAAGATCAGCTATTTTGCTTCTGGTAAGATTTCTGCTAATTTTGAAATAAAAATGTGAGTAAGTGTCTGATATGTAAATGTGTATATATTTAACAGCAACAAACCAAATTTTCAAAACTAGAAATATGTGAGACTTTTCAGATGTGGAGAATCAAGGATTGAATTGTAAACCTTTTTACGAAAAATGTTTTTCCCCTTTTCTCTATTTTTTCTGTCCTAAGCTCCCGCTTTATTCTGTAGAAGAATGATTTCTCATATGAGGGCAGATTCATTATGTCTGTGCATCTTAAACATGATTATTTCGCCTCTTCTTCAAGAATCTTGGTACAAAGAAACATGTGAAGTATCTTTTTATATATTTGCAGCAACATGAAAATAATGGCTTGAAATGAGAGAATATGCATGGTCCGAGGCCATCAGTGACCTTCATGGCTCACTCCAGATTTGTATCTGCATCTCACTTTTCTGATCAGTTTCCCACTAGCTGTATCTGTCAGATACAAGTTTTGAAATATTGTCTCCACTAAGATCTGATCAATTTAACAGGCTGTACATGCATTTTCCTCTTCATTAAACAAGATATAAACTATGCATGCATTAACTTCTAAAAATACTTTTAATTTTTAAGGGCATGAATACAAGATGTCAAAATGTTTTCTTTCTGCAGTAATGTAAAGTTGCAAACTATGTACCTAAAGTTCCGTTGTTCATGGTGACATGATTAAAAAGACATGAAACTCAGCTGAAATAGCAGTGTTGTCCTAAAGCAGATAACAGCATTTTAATTTTAATGTTTACAGTGTCTTTGTGGGATCCAGATTCCTCACAGCAGTAACTTAACTACATAGAGCTGTTCAAAGTAGAAATGTTGTGGAAAGCCTTTTCAAACATAAATGTTCTTCTTATGAACAATCTAACAGATGAAACATACCCATATGCCGTCTTCTTTGCTATGAAATATACTGACATTATCAAAGCTGCTACAGCAGCTTCAGTTTGAGAGCTGATGGTTTCCAACTTCCATGAAGAAGAAGAAAAAAGTTTAATGCTCAAGAAGTTTGATTTTCACCCTCTTTCTTTTAACTTGTAATTTTTTTTCTGGTTTTGAATGCACATTAGTCTCTAGATCCCCACCCCTTTCAAGGACCTTGTGTACTATTGTTTATCATAAAAACAGGGCAAGACTGATTGCAGACATCGCAGGTGACTGCGCCGGGGATGTTTTTATCTAGCCTGAGTAGGGTGGATTACCCCTAAGGGGTTCTTACTTAAGTTCTTAACATGAATGATCTTTTATACTGGCTTCTTACCAGTGAATGTGCATTTCCTAGTGCACATCACACTTGCATTTGTGCACTTCACAATGTATATTTTGCACTCTGTTTTATCTTGCTCACATTCTGCTTGCATCCATTTGCTTTTAACTTGAATTTTACAGTGTTTTGTATAGATGCTTGTTAGATGTTGTTTCTGTTGGTGTAAATGCATTTGACCATTGGTTGGGGCATTAATAAATTTACTGACTTAATATTACTTATTTGTTTATAAAGACATAAAATAATACTAAGTGAATGGATTATAGCTGGATCTTATCCACCTTTTTTGCAATTAATGTGTATAGAAGCATTCTACTGGCTAACACCTAGGGCCTTTTATTCTAATTGCTTTGGAGTGTTTGCCTCCATCTATAATTGTTATAATTGTTGAAGAAGGAGAAATGAAGGAGAAGTGAATGAGAGAAAAACAGAGTGTGAAACAATGAGAATTGGGGTTTTTGAGGGGCATGGCAGTCATACATGGTCAGCAAGAACAAATTACCTGTCTACTCCTGCCTTGAAACATGAAAACATCCAAACATAACTACATGCACATTTGTTTGAAACACTCCTTTTTATTTATGCTAAATGGCAGCATTCTGTCAAGTTACAATGCTTAACACCTGTAATGGTATTCACTGTGTATTGACAGGTGAGTTTGTATAGATATTGAGCAGCTTAATACAGAGATTGAGAAAACAGCCTGATTCAGCTTGAACAACTTGAGTGTGAATCTTAATATGCATAGATGCAAATCTCTCTTATCTCCCACACTGACAAATGAACATGATTATGCACTTTTCCATGTTTGTCTGAAATGAATTGTACAAGTGCAGTAACCTCATAGGATGATTGTGTCTGCCACTTTTTGGACAAACAGTTGCATGCAAGGAAGTTACACTGTATACCTATGGATTTTTAAAATGAATTTTATTGGCAGCACTAGATTACATTGTAGGTTTAGTCTATTCTGAATGGAGGAACTTCTACATTTCAGAAAAATTATTCACGGTGGTGTGATACAAAAGCGTTCTTCACAATTTCACAAAACGTACATAGTTAGAATTTTTGTAAGCATTTGTCCTAAAAATGACATACGAGAGTTAAGAAAACTTGGGTTCAGAAGGATAGGGACAGTTTTGAAAGGCAAGTGATTATTATTAACATGGTATGTGCTGAAGAAATATCTCAGGATTGTGCTCAGATAATTTAATATTAATATTTAACCAAAAAATAATAATGGTTTTGTTTTTCTGATCTGTTGGCACCAGAGTTGTGTGTAACACAGTAGGATGATAAAGGACAAAAAGTGTCAGAGGGACATGAATGTCCGGAATTTTTCAAGCAAGACTATATTGCTTCAAAGTCACCAAAAGGGCAAGATTTGTACTATTGGGAGAGAACTGGCAAGAGCTCTGAACAAATTATCAGTTCTGTAATAGAATCTGTCTCAAAGCAAGTGGGCTGGAGCATCTGAGGTGGATGGCTGAATGGGAAATTGTGAATGTTTGGAGACAATTTTTCAGCATCTAAATCTGAAATACATCACTAATCTGTATTTCATATGATAAAATTTAGTAGTTGGAGCATAGCTTCTCTGTTATTGTTTCTTGTCTTCTTTCGTCTCTGATGTTAGAGGAATAACTCAAGCAATGCTGTTGTCTCAATTTTATGCAGGGCTGTTTTAATTACTTCTAGAGCCCACTGCAAATTTACTTTCTCAGCTAAGCACACAATCTTCATTATAAAAATCAGTTAACACAAAAGGGTAATCACATATTAGGTTGGATTTCAGACTGAAAATGTAATAGGAAAATGTTCTTCCATCTCTTGGGACTTAAACCTTGTAGTAAACGTTCCTTGTAACTGTATGGAGTGCATCAATTTTGCATTGTGTTCCCACCACTGCAAAATTGTTAGAAAAGGTTGTACATGCATATTTTAAAAATTAACTGGAAATAATGGGTATTTTTATATTATTATCATTATTACATTGTAGTGGGAGGGTGAAACATTTCTCTACAAAAGGAAACCAGCACCATTTATGGAATGAATACCACTACTATCTTCCAGCTTAGAAAATAAACATTTTGGTTGATGGTTCCTATAATCCCTTACCCAGCATGGCACTGATTTTGGAAGCTGCGGTACAAAATAGCAACCATGTCAAGTTCTGCTATTTTCCAGTGGCATCCTGCTCTTCGGGATGTAATAAAACAATATCTGTTGTAGTAGCAGAGAACTTGCTGATGATTCAAAGATCCTTGCTCAACTTTAGTAAATAAGGAAGTAAAGTTAGTTTACATACTGCACCTGAAACAAGCCTTGAGTAATTGTGAATCCTACAACAGTAACCAAACGACTGGCCCATTCAAGGCGGCCTATTCCATATCTGTGTTGCATTTTATTACCAAGAAACTGTCCCAAACAAGTTCTCACTATCACAACTGGCCTGAAGTATTTATGTGTGGAGGAATCAAATTCAAATAATACACCTGGAAAAGGCAGCCATGGCCACTGACAACAGTTTTCTGGTGTCTTTGCTTCACAAATTACAAGTATGACTCTCAAATTACATCTGCTGCCACTATTGGGCATTATAGCATTCTATTCACCTCAAAGCTTATGATTTCGCCTATTCAAATTATGCTCCATGTATTAATAGTATGCCTCTGGGCATTTACAATGCCTATCATGTTCCCACCACTGCAACATTGTTAGAAATGGTTGTACATAGATTTTTTAAAAAAAAAAATAACTGGAAATAACAGGTATTTTTATAGAACAATGTGTAACAAAGGTTTAAAATACTGAACAGTATTTAAGAAAGCTGTGACATTCATTTCCTAATGTGTTCTGAAGACAGGAGTATTGGACCCAATTTCTTGACTCGAGAATTTTTCATTTCTAATTGGTTTTATGGGGGGATGGTAGTGGAACTCTCTGCCCCGGAGTGTGGTGAAGGCTCCTCCTTTGGAGACTTTTAAACAGGCTGGATGGGGGTGCTTTGAATGTGGTTTTCCTGCTCCTTCACAGAGGGTTGGACTGGATGGCCCACGAGGTCTCTTCCAACTCTATGATTCTATGGGACAATCTTGGTGAAGTCTGGAATCTGAAGTAACTTTTCTGCCTTTAAATTCAGTTTCATTTTTTGTAGTGTACTGGCAAAACAATGGCATATAATACTTAACAAGGCTTTGGATTGGATGTGCAAATAGGCCCTTATCATTTTTTTAGGCTCAGGTCTGCTGGCTGGAAAAGTGAACAGAAGAGGAAAACAGTGGGGTATAAATAGCAAAGTGAAACTAAAGAGGAAATTAAGTTCACCTTGTCACTGGAAATTCTAGTATCTTGTCATTCAGGAGTGCAGATTTCTGGTACAGCAGTCTCATTCCTCCTGATGTTAATTGAAAACATTGCCTTATACTAAAGTGTATTCCTGTCTTAAATTTGATGTTAATATTTGCTTTTTAAAAATTTTGATGCCATTATTAAAGGTTAGAAAGCCACCATGATGTTGTGGTTTGAACATTGGATAATTCTGGAGGCCAGGGATCAAATCCCTTCATGGTGAAGAAAAGCAACTGGGTAATCTTGGAAAATGCAATTTTCCTGCTTCTTGGCAGGGGGTTGGACTAGATGGTCCACAAGGTCTCTTCCAACTCTATGATTCTAGTCACACTTTCAGCCTCAGGAAGGCAAAACCATTTGAACCAATGTTGCCAAGAAAACCCCATGCTTGGATCACCACTTGCAGGTGCAAAACAACAAATGAAAGCTTTGCCATACATTGAAGTAGTAGGAAAAGGCATGAAGTATTTCTCTGCCATTGGATTGGCAAAGAAGAGAGCAAAACAGGTGCTGCAGGTTATAATTCAGGGGGAGGAACTGGCCAAACCACTTCTTAGTATTCCTCTCCTACAAAAACCTTACCCTATGAAATTCATGGGGTCACCATAAGTTGACAGGTGGCTTGAAGGCATATGTGCACCCAATATTTAATAGTTTGAGAACCAAAATGTGTGAGCAAGCAATATAAGTTATTAATGAGGAGGAAGATACAGGCCAAAGGAGGCTGCCTCTTGCTTTTGCAAGAGGCTTGCTTACTTCTCCCCTGTCCTGGCTTATTAACTGTGTTCAAATTACTACCTTCTGCACTTTGAGTTCAGTTGGAGCAACTTAAATGAGCTCAGCACAATGGCAGAATGGGAGAGGAAGGGAGGAACACTGGGGTACTTTAAAAGCTGGCAAAGGGTGCATCTACACTAGAATGAATGTGGTTTGATAACACTTTGCCCAGAGCCCAATGCTATTCATTTTTGGAGTTGTAATTTGGTGAGGTGGCAGCACTTTCTATACTAACTAAGGTGATCCCTCATACCCAGAGGATGATGGCCCTTCAAGTGTAGGTTCTTGGTGGTAGATACGGTAGGTGACTGTGGAGACCTATTCTTGATCTGCATGTTCTTCCACAGTGAGGGCATCGGTTTCCAGGTGGAAGGCAGTCCCAGTCAAGTTTGCCTTGACACACCTTCCTCTTGGCACATTTCTCCCTTTTGCACTCCATTCATGCCCTTCAAATTCTGCAGCACTACTAGTCACAGCTGACCTCCAGTTAAAGCGCTCAAGTTCTTCCCAGTTCTCAGTATCTATGCCACAGTTTTTAAGGCTAGCTATAACCCCAAAGCAATGGTATTCCCCGTAGTCACCTAGGGATGTGAGAGCTGGACCATAGGGAAGGCTGAGCAAAGGAAGATAAATGCTTTTGAACTGTGGTGTTGGAGGAAAGTTCTGAGAGTGCCTTGGACCACCAGAAGATTCAACCAGTCCATAGTTCAGGAAATAAAGCCCGACTGCTCATTGGAGGGAAGGATAGTAGAGGAAAATATGAAGTACTTTGGGAACATCACGAGAAGACAGTAAAGCTTACAGAAGACAATTACGCTGGGGAAAATGGAAGGAAAAAGGATGAGGGGCCAACCAAGGGCAAGATGGATAGATGGCATCCTTGAAGTGACTGGCTTGACCTTGAAGGAGCTGGGGGTGGTGACAGCTGACAGGGAGCTCTGGCTTCCATGAGGTCACAAAGAGTCGGAAACGACTGAACAAATGAACAACAATAACCCCATCTTTAAATCTCTTTTCCTGTCCCTCAACATTTTGTTTTGCGTTCTTGAGTTGGGAGTATGGTAACTGCTTTGGGAGATGGCCATTGAGCATTTGGACAATGTGGCCAGTCCAGTACAGTTGATGGCGTAGGGGCATTGCTTCAGTGCTGGTGGTCTTGAAGTCCAAAACATCTGGAAGGCCCAATTCTGCCCATGCTTGGTATAGTGAGGCAGGACCAAAGGACTGGCATAAAAGTCATGCAAAACAAAGCACTGCCGCCCTGGTGCACGGGCCCCTTCTCCTTAGAGCAGTGGTTCTCAACCTGTGGGTCCACAAGTCCCACATTCAGTTTACCAGCTGTTAGGATTGCTGGGAGTTGAAGGCCAAAACATCTGGGGACCACAGGAGGGGAGAGGGGAAGGCTACGAGCTTGATCCAGAGATTCCCCCTTTGTAGTGGGAGCGGGGCACGTGCTCAGCCTCCAAGGATGACAGTGTGCCGTTTCTAGAGAACTCATCCTCCTAACCAAAGCCCCGAGGAGACGTTGCGCCTTGCTTTCTCTCCCTCGGTGGGCGGTGTGTCATTCGGTTTGAAGTCAGCGATACATCCATTCCAGTAGCTGAAGGGCTTTTGGAGAAGAAGCAGCAGAAGCCGCAGCTGAAGAATTTTACAGCACTTAATAATATGTATTTTTGGCACGAGCTCTTTCTTTTTTGAGGAAAGCGTCGCTCGCGCTAGCGCGCCTGGAGCAAGGAAGGCAAGGAAGCCAAGCGCAGGTTGCCACACGTTAGTCGAAGGAGAGAAAGGAAGGAAAGAAGGAAGAAGCAGGGAGCGAAGCAAAGGAAGGAAGGAAGGAAGGAAGGAAGGAAGGAAGGAAGGAAGGAAGGAAGGAAGGAAGGAAGGAAGGAAGGAAGGAAGGAAGGAAGGAAGGAAGGAAGGTCCTTCTTCCTGCAAAAGTCCCTTCTCAGCCGGCCCTTTGACAACCTCTGGCGCTTCCCGCTCCTTGCGCGCAGAGTCAGGTGTGGCGCGCGGGCAGGCAGGCAGGCAGGCAGGCAGTGCGCCTGTGCAGCACAAGCAGCAGCAGCAGCATTATTATTATCAGCAGCAGGAGGAGGAGGAGGAGGAGGACCTGCTTGTGCTGCCACGGGGCTCCAAGGCAAGCAAGGCACCCAGGAAAAGCAGGAAGATGGCGGAGCCGGCGCCAACGCGGACCTCTCCTTCCTACACGCGGGCTTCAGGTGAGGGCCAAGGGCAGGCCGGGAAGAGGAAGGGAGGGGAAGGTGTGGCAGAGGGGGAAAGGCTCCTGCTCGGGCTCTCCATTGCTTTCCCCCTCGGACTAAGCATGGAAGAGTCGCCTTCTTCTCCCCTGCCTTCAATGGTGGTGTTCTCCCCAAGCGTGGCTTCTCTCTCTCTCCCTCCCTCCCTCGGCCAGGGCTGGGTGGGCGTGTGCCCTCCAGGCCTTAGTGGCACATCCATAAAGGAGCATAAGGGGCAAGTGGGCGGTGGGTGGGGTGCATTGCAAGGCATTGGGAGGCGCCCGGGTTGCATTCTAAGGATGGTGCCGGGCCTCGTGGTGGTTCGAGCCAGGAGACGGTCAAGGTCTTGTTTACTGTGCTGTCAGGACAGTAAAGAAAGAACAACACTCAAAAACAGGGGAATTCCAGACAAGAAACAATCCGGCCCAGCTAATCACCTCCCAACAAAGGATTCCCCCAGGCAGGAAGCAGCCAAGCCTTGAAGCTGCACGGCTATTCAATACTAATCAAGGTGGCCAATTGCAGCATTCACACTTGCCACAAACAGGCAAAAGTTCTTTCTCCCACCCTGGACATTATTCCACAGATATATAAACCTCCCTTGCATAGTTTCCAGTATACCTCACAACATCTAAGGATGCTTGCCATAGATATGGGCAAAATGTCAGGAGAGAATACTTCTGGAACATGGCCATACAACCTGGAAAACTCACTGCAACTCAGTCTTGTTTGTTAGTAAGATGTCTGTATTGCTGGCATTTAGGGAATAAGACCACAAGCTTAGAAGCGGAAGGTAGGATACACACACAAACACACATATGCCTACCCACCTACACACAGAAACACACATTCACTCATATATATGTGTGTGTGTGTGTGAGAGAGAGAGAGAGAGAGAGAGAGATTCTTAGTTAACCAGAACTCAAGCAACTAGGACTCTCAGACAACTGGCAAAAAAAATCAAGGAAATAATACTTTAAATCAAAATTTAAATACAGGAACAATTACAGGTCAAATTGCAGAACAATGGATTCCTCCTAAACATTAGAAAGAACTCCCTGGTGGTAAGAGTTGTTGGGAAGTGGAATGTGCTGCCTGGGTTTCCTTCTCTGGAAGTTTTAAAGCAGATGTTGGGTGCACATCTGTAAGGAGTGCTTGGATTGTGCTGTTCCTGCATGGCAGGGGGTTGGACAGGATGGCCCTTGGGGTCTCTTCCAACTCTATGATTCTCTGCTTCTATCCTATCAGTGAAACTGTGTTAAGTTTGCCTTTCTTTGTCTTCATTTTCTTTCAGTTACTCTATTTAAATATTAATATAAAGTCAAAACAGTGTTTATGGCATGGTATAGTGTGGGTATAGTATGTGAGGAGCCCCCAATGGCACAGCGGGTTAAACTACTGAGCTGCTGAACTTGCTGACCAAAAGGTCGGCAGTTCAAATCCGGGGAGCGGAGTGAGCTCCTGCTGTTAGCCCCAGCTTCTGCCAACCTAGCAGTTTGAAAACATGCAAAATGTGAGTAGATCAATAGGTGGAAAGGTAATGGTGCTCCATGCAGTCATGCCAGCCACATGACCTTGGAGGCGTCTATGGACAACATTGGCTCTTCGGCTTAGAAATTGAGATGAGCACCACCCCCTAGAGTCTGGTACTAGACCTAATGTCCGGAGAAATCTTTACCTTTACTATAGTATGGGGTGTAGTATTAGGTTTGTTTTTGATAGTAACTCTCAAGCAACCAGAAACTACATTTATTTGGTATCTACCAATCCCCATGGGTGCTGGTTAACTGAGAGTCAACAGTGTGTGTCTCTGTGTATCTATCTATAGTAGTTGATGGCGTTTTCTTCTCCAGACAGTAGTCAAAACCTTTGCTGACTTCCACTGTCAGAGAAGCACATGGCAGGCAGTGAAATGCTAGGGAAGAATTGCTTCGCTTGGAGTTTTTTTTTAAAACAATCAATTTCCTTACTAGAGGAAGAAAGCTTTTTAATAGGCTACTCTTTGGTTTCACTTGACATTGACTGGTATGGAGAGTGTGAAACTGTAATGTTTTCTGCAAGTGACATCATGGTTAAATTCGTAGTAGGAGTGATATTTTTTAAATCTTGAGTTGAGTATTTGGGTGATGTCTTTACACGTTGGTTTCTGTATCTTAAACCTGTTAGATCGGTGTTGCGTGGCAGATCCCATGTACACAAGATAATTGCACAATTACAGAACTGACTGCCAGATACTTGAGTTAGTGCTGTCAACTCAGTAACAACCTAATTTCCAACCGTGCTTGGGTTTGTCTTGCAAGGGCAGCAAAACAAAAATCTAGGGCAAATATCACTTCCTGCCACTTCCAAGGTTAAGTATGCATTTAGTCTAGCTCAGTGATCTTAAAGTCATGTCCATTGATTGGCTGTCTCTGGTGGCTTTTCCAGGAAAGGAAGGAAATAATTGTAGTCAGTGAACATGAATGAGTATTGTGCCAGTCCTGGGTTACATTGGGGAAAGGACCCTGTCAATTGCCCATATTAGCTTGATTAAGACACATTATTTCACTGATAGTTCTGTAAAAGCTAGTAGTACACCTTTTTGTTTCCTCTTGCAAATTGGGAAAGGAGGTCAAAACGCTGTCCAAATGAATGGTTTCTTGAATTCTGTTATGGGACATGATGATGATGATGATGATGAGAACTTTATGCAAACCTCAAGATGGGAGCAATTTTATAGTAGTTTGGTGGTACTTTAGCAGTTGGTTGTAATGCAACTTTGGAAGGTAGTATCCTAATTTGATTCATTCTGGATGCCTAATACAAACTATAAATAGTAATTATGCACACTCCTACTTCAAAATCACTACATACATGGAAAACATAAAATCAAAGTCCTGAAAGGGGCCTCAAGCTAGCTAGTTCACCCCCTTCAGTACAGGAATAGACAATGACAGGCATGTAGCCGGGGGGGGGGGGGGAGGGTTGAGGGGATTCAGCCCCCCACCCCCCCCCCCCCAATCCTCATGGTGGTCCACGAGAAGGCCTTACTGGTGCATTATTTAAACTGTTATGTTTATTCATATCATGATCTGATCACCATACTCAATATATCCCAAATGCATGGGGGTTTTGGGGTCACAATACAAAAGGTTTGCTAGGGTAGACCTTCACTCAGACTCAGCCCCCCTCCCCTCCGAATCAAACTCAGCCCCCCTCGAATCAAAATCCTTGGTACGGGCCTGGACAACAAAATATGGAAAGAGGTGATCATCTCTCCTCTGTAAAGACTTTCAATGAAAGAGTCCATCTCCTGCCAAGATGGTCCATGGCACTGTTGAGCTGCTCTTATCATCAAGAAAATCTCCTGATGTTTAGGTAGAATCTCTTTTCTTTCAAATGAAATATGTTGGTATAGGTCCTACTCAGTTGTGCAGCAGGAAACAAGCTTGTTCTATCTTTTACCTGAAATCCCTTTAACCCTTTAAGGAGCCAGTTTGGTGTAACAGTTTGAGCCCTGTTCTATAACTATGGAGAATAGGGTTCAAATCCTTCCTCGGTAGTCATGAAGCCATAGAGGGATGTTTGTGAGGCTGTACTCTCTCAATCTCAGAGGAACACAGTGGCAAACCTCTTTTGAATAAATCTTCACCAAGAAAACTCTGTGATATGGTTTCCATAAGTCAGAAACAACATAAAGGCACACAACCAGAACAACTATCTATACCACTTCTCCATCCTCACTTCTCTACCAGCTTCCTAAGCTGTTCATCATAGGGCTTTGTTTCCAGCCCGTTGATCATCTTGGTCACCCTCCTTTGAATACATTCTTGCATGTCAGTATTTCTCTTGGACAATAGTTCCCAGAAGTGTATGGTGAAGTCTTTCAAAGGGCTTCAAATACCAAATAGAGTATCAGGCCCATACTATGGATAAACTAGTTAGTCAAAGATGACAAAAATTTCATTGTTGTCAAATATGTTTCTATGTTTTTCCTTTCCACCTCAAATTAGAAAATAATATTAGGTTTTATGTCCTGTACTAATATTCAAGGGTCCCCTGATGGCACAGGGGGTTAAACCCCTGAGCTGCTGAACTTGCTGGCTGAAGGGTTTACAGTTCAAATCTGGGGAGCGGGATGAGCTCCCACTATTAGGCCCAGCTTCTGACAAACTAGCAGTTCAAAAACATGTAAATGTGAGTAGATGAATAGGTACCACTTTTGTGGAAAGGTAACAGTGCTCCATGAAGTCATGCTGGTCATATGAACTTGGAGGCATCTACGGACAATGCTGACTCTTTGGCTTAGAGATGAAGATGAGCACCACCCCCTAGAGCCAGACACGACTAGACTTAATGCTAGGGGAAACCTTTACCTTTACTACTAATGTTCAGGGCTACATTGCATTACCTCCTAGATGCAGAGAATGGCCACAGTTAATGGCTCACACATGTTGTTCATGTGAAAGAATAAACTAAATATAAAACATTTAGTTTTAAATGCCCATGCAGATGAAAACTGTACAAAGTGCTTGGGTCACCATGCCTCTTCCTTTTGTGCAATTAAAATAAGGAATAAATCAGAACACAGTTTATCTAATTCCTTGTTTGTTGTTTCTACTACAAATCATTATTCTCTGAAGTGGCATTAAGTGACCCTGTACAACAATCTAATTCTAAAGAAAAGGGCTTGTGCATTCTCTCTTTACTCCCTGTTGGTGCAAATTGTAATAAAGCAGAGGGGTAACTAAAAAGGTCCTGGAAAACTTGATAGAAAAACCATAATTTTGTATCTATGACAAATCCATTTTTTTAGTATCTAATAAAAATATTTTCCTGAACCACAGCTGGCCTGCCGTATGTATGGATTCCGCATCCACAATTCCACAATGTTTTTTTTAAATCCCCAAAACAAATCTTGATTTTTCTATTTTATATGAGGGACACTGTTTTATTATGCCATTGTATATACAAAAATTTGTGGGTGCTCAAGTCCCATTCTGTGCAATATAATGGTAAAATCAAAGTTTGCTCTATGGAATGTTTGGGGTTTTTAAAAACATTTTAAAGCTGTGTATGGTTTTGACCCAATGGTTACAGAATCTGTGGACATACCGGGCCAACTGCTCTCTTGGTTATATTAAACCCCACACCCAGCTAAATTTCCTCCAATGAATTATAGGGTGTCTACATGGTACTTCCTTCTCCTTTCCATTTATCCCCATAACAAGTCTTTGAGTTAGATTAAACTGAAAGAGTGAGAACAATTGGCACAGACCCACACAGTTGGGAATTAAACCTGTATTTCCCAAATCACAGTCCAACACTCTAATTGTGGCATTGCAACCTGGCTGGATTACACCAAAGGCCTGTTCCTCTAGCCTTTCTTTGTCCATAGTGTTGAACCAGGTGCCTCCCCCACTGGCATTTCCCAAAAACTGTCATTTTGAGGTGCTTTGTCTTGAACCTGGACAAGTAGTCATCCATAACTTTGTCTTTAATCAGCATTATTCTCTTTGCTAACACCTTTGGATAGGTAGCATTACAATTCTTAACCCCAACACTGAAGCTCTATGCCTTCCTGCTTGGTGTGCACATACATGTGCATAGAGTAATAAAGCTGTAGTATGTGCAAATCTATTTAGTTTGTAGGATTTTCAAATGATGATGTGTGTGCTGGTACAGCTGTACCAGGAGCTCCAATTCTGTTTGCTTTGCATTAAATGTTTGTTTGCAATCCCAGGCTTGGGATTTTGCAGCAGGGTGGCTTCCTGTTATAGTTTGCAATCATAGGGCAAGCCACCTGTCAATTATAGTTAGGTTCCCTGGTCCCGCCCCTTTTTGAGTTTTGGAGGGAATAGGGGCTTTTTTGAGTCAGTTCTCACAGAGAAGCCTTTCGCACAGCACATAAAATGAAGTAGCTCCTGTAGAAAGCTTCGTCTTCTACGGCTTGGCTGGGAGACATACAGCCACAGCTTGGCTGAGGGACTTCAGCTGGCCATCACAGCAACCTGAACTCCTCCTTTTTCCCTGGAAGTCTACAAAGCTCTGCTTGGTAAGGGTCTCTCGCGGAAGCCAGACGCAGTTGGTACCGGGTGCAGGGGCTCCACGCCAACAGAGGCAAGTATAGACTGCCCAGATTAGAAGTTAAGGATTTCCCCATTAGTTAATTACAGTTAAGAAGATAGTGCCTGTTCCCAGTGAACAAGATTGCAAGAGCCAATAGACTGTTAAGAAAGCTTGAAAGTACCTGTTTATTTTCATCAATAAAGAACTTTGTTGGATTGACTTTAAACAATCTAAAGACTCCGTTTGGGGGAATCTAAGGGCCTTTAATCTGAGGCAGCCCCGGCGTCCCGTTGGGCACACAGAATTTATGTCCTGTCTACAGTCATATGCACAGGCCCAGCGTGCGACAGCACAATGTGAGAACCATAACTAATGGCGCCATCTGCTTTACCTGATTTGAATTGGATTATATGAATCCCCTCCCACACTGCCATATAAAATCCAGATTATCTGCTTTGAACTGGATTATATGGCAGTGTAGACTCATATAATCCAATTCAAACTGAATAATGTGGATTATCTGCTTTAAGAATCTGGATTATATGGCAGTGTAGAAGGGGCTAGAGTCTGCACTGCCATATAATCCAGTTCAAAGCAGATAATCTGGATTTTATATGGCAGTGTAGAATGGGCCTAAATTTCAAATATAGCATTTCATACTGAGAATCAATGTTCAATAGAAATATATTAACAGCTAGTGATATTTTGTTACCGAAACACCATTTAGGTAATCAGAGACAACATTACTCTGCAGGCTATAACTTCAAAGCCCAGAAAACAACTATCGAAACTATTTACATGGAACAATCTCCAAGTCCCCTTCTACAATACCATATAAAATCCAGATTATGTGATCTGAACTGGATAATCTGCCTCATATTATTCAGTTTAAATAAGATAATGTGGACTATTTGCTTTGATAATCTGGATTATTTGGCAGTGTAGAAGGGGCCCAAGAAAGCAAAAGATAGTTGAAACTGTAGAAGACAGTATTTTAAATGTAATCTAAAATGCAGTAAGGAATAGTCGGTAAAATACAGAATACAGTGAAAGATTTCATTGCATATTCCAGAATTTTAAAGTTACAGCTCAGTTATTAATAACAGGAAATACAAGAAACTGAAAGCATTTCATGCCAATGAAATTGTGATTTATGAAGCTGGTAAATATATGGTATTCACTGGTTTATTTAACACTCTGTCCACTTGAACATATTAGCAAAAATACCGGATTTTCTTGTTGGAGAGAGATTATTTGTGTTTGTGTTCTTGCTCAGCCTGCTGACCTTGTCAGTAATAGCTCAGCTGAATTCATTAGCATTGCCTGTGTGTAGTTGGGATTTCTTTCTAAGGTGGCTTTGTAGGTTAAACTGAATGATTTCTGTCTAAATTTAACTTTGACATATAATATGATGTCTATTAATATAGGAAATAGAGGTTGCAGGTTGTTTGTCCTTTCAGTAAGTGACAAAGATTACACTGAATCTTTGAATTTCTGGACCGTATTTTTCTAGCATATATCTGATCTGATTTTGGAAGCTAAATTGAATCAACCTGATTAGTATTTGGATTAGAAATGGCCAACAAATACCAGGTGCTGAAGGCTATGTTTCAGAAGGAGGAACTGGCAAAACTACCTCTGAGTATTCCTTGCCTAAGAAAATCGTAGGAAATACATGGGATCAGCATGAGTTGACAGGCAACTTGAAGGCACATCGCTAACACATTGTAAGAATGGAACTGCATTTTTGTACCTTGGAGCAGGGTTTCTTAAACTGTTTCCACTTGCAATCCTTTTCTATCCAAGACTTTTTAAAATGTGACCCCAGATATATAGGTGTATAAAATAGGTATAATTTATTTCCTATATTTCCTATATTTGTACCCTACCCTTCTAACCCGGGGGGGGGGAGGGGGACACGATATCTCAGGGCAGCCTCACAACAAGCACCATATGATGCCATCACCATCATAAAACATTCAACAAATACATTAAAAACATCAAAACAGTTAATAAAAACAATTGATTAAACATGCCAGTTAAAAACCAAATCCAAGTATGGGTCAATTCATTGTCACGAGCTGCCTAAGTCTTCTTTCCGCTTACTACTAATCACTGGTCAAATGCCTGGTCCCATAGCCAAGTCTTAAGTTTCCTTCTAAAAGACAGGAGGGAGGTGGCCAGGCTGATATCCCTGGGGAGAGAGTTCCACAGATGGGGGGGCCACTGCTGAGAAGGCCCTGTCCCTCGTTCCCACCAATCGCATTTGCAATGGCGTTAGGATTGAGAGCAGGGCCTCTCCAAATGATTTTAAACTTCGTGATGGTTTGTAACAGGAGATACGTTCAGACAGGTAGTCTGGGTAAAAATCAAACATTTATTTATACTAAACCGGCATTTGCAAGACTTGCTAAACAGACTGATTTTCCTTTTTATGAGGTACAGCTGAAGCATTTTCTGTAGAGTCCACTATAAACCCTGCATGTTGTTGCTAACAGATTTGTGTAAATCAGTGGCTGTGAACCACCAGTGAGCCACGATGATGAAAATCCGGTCCGTGAGCCTCCTTCCTCTTTATTTATTTTACTTTATTTTATTTTTGCACTTTTCATGCCACCTGCAACTCCTTCCCTGTCTCTAACCATGGCATATGTTATGTATCAGAAACTAGAGCTGACGTGGTCTATGCAATGCAATTTTCTGAATCAGAACCCCAAACCAAATCTAAAGTTGACCAAAAACTAATTTGTAACCCTTTTGGTACTAATATTGGAGAGTGGTCTCTGGTCAAGTGGTCCCCGGTCAAAAAAAAAGGTTGGGAACCACTGGTGTAAATGCTTGATGTTTAGAAATGTTTTATTGTTGCCAAATTTTTCATGATCCCAACATTGAGCCCATTTGGGGTTGGGACCCACAGTTTAAAAAGCAATGCCTTAGAAAAGTGAGTGAAGAGCAAGGTACCTATCAATTAACTCAATAATTTACTAATTACCAACAACTGTAAAAGATCCTAAGCTTTGTAGAGCACGGTGGTATGGTTCTTTAACAGAAGGACTGAAGTATGTTGGATATCAAATCTAAAGTCAAGAATGCAAATTAGGAGTGGGATAAGAATTAACTCAGAGTCAGATTTCAGAGAATGAGCAAATTGGTTCACTGGAAAAATATAAAATAAACCAGAAATTCTGGATAAAACATATCTAATTAAAAAGCAATGTAAAATCTTGGCTGGAATCCTTAAAAAATTGCATTAAGTGTTCACCTGAGAGATTGGGTGTGTCCTTTGGAATTTTTGATTTTTTTCTGTTGAATGATACTTACTCATTGCCACATAGTAAAGCTTTCTTCATTTTGGCAAAGGGATATAAAATAGAGCATTGCAAGGAAGAGTGTTGTTTTGAGCATCTCAAGACTAAAACTCTTTTGAGTACTGTACATAGACAAGTCATATATCTAAGGCATCATTATATGTTTACTATAATTTTATGTGCCTGTTTCAAATGTTAATTTAGTGTTCACCAAGTTAAGTTTATGGGGTTAAGAAACAAGCTGTAACATTTTTCCTAAAGTTGCAATCTTATGCGTACAATCCTATGTGGATAACTACATGTGCAATTTGTTTATTTTATTACATAAATACCCACCTTTTCAGTGATTACTCTGGATTTTTATTTTATCAGGCAACTGACTAAATGACAACTTGGTTTTCAAGCTCTAATGTTAACTTAATTTGGTCCTCAAACTCAGTTGCATAATAGCAACAGACTGCCAAAACAGAACCGGATAATATTTTGTTAATAATGCTATCAGCTAATTGGCTTTGCCTTTCTATTAAAGATGTGCTCAAGGTGACTGATTGTACTCAAATACTAAAATATTGATTAAAATGTGACATAAAATCCAGTTGATAAAACACAACAATAAAACCCCTCAAGCAAATAAAGGGCCCTTCATCCTTACCAATCGCCACTGTCAGCAGTATCTGGTGAACTATCTATCCCCTTCTAAGCTGCCATTCCCTTTTCCTTTTGTGCCTTTTCATATTTATAAGTCTGAGGATAGGGAATTGTTGAATTAACATTTTGTATGCCTCTGTGAGAGCCTTTATGAGAAAAGAGCAGGCTACAAATACTCTAAATAAATAAATCATAGCAAATCACCTGAACAGTTAAATCTACTTCCAGCACCCTGGTAGTCTCCATGCCAAAGGCCTGACTTTGTGAAGACTGAACCAGACTAACTTCCCTCTTGGGCAATTCCAGAATCTGGGTGCAGTCACTAAGAGTGTCTCATTAACTCTTGTTCAACTTAGTTTTACATATATCTGAGTAAACATACTTTGGATTGTTCTCTACATAACTGTTCAAGTGCCTTCCTTCTCAACCAATAAGGCTGTTGAGGGACAGGTCTTGGGCAGGTGCCGAGTGACGTCGTCCTTGGTCATGTTCATGCGAGAGGGAAACAAGCCTATTCTGCTTTTATTGTACTTACAAGTTTGTTACTTTGCAGAATCTCTCTTCAGTATGAAAGCATATTTTAGAAAAAAGTTATGTAGAAACATTCAGATAGCTATAATTATTCTGATCTGGAATAGGGACTGCCCTGGTTATTACTGCTGCACCTTGGCTCCTTCAACACATTCATCCCACCTGAAGATTTAAGTCAGCAGTGGTTCACCTTTTTTCTGTAAAGGGACAAATTCACTTGAAGGCTAAGTTCTTAGGGGTCACATGTATATGGTAGACAGACCCTGCTCAATACTTTCCATTCTCCCCCAAACGGTTCTGGCCCAACTTACCTGTCCGAACGTGTCTCCCCTTCCGAACTACCGAGGACTATAAGATTGTCTGGGGAGGCCCTGCTCTTGGTCCCGCCTTTGTCTCAAAGGCAGGATGAGAGACAGGGCCTTCTCAGTGGTGGCCCCTCGGCTATGGAACACTCTCCCTAGGGAGATTAGATCTGCTCCCTCCCTCTTAACGTTTCGAAGGCAAGTTAAAACATGGCTGTTTGAGCAAGCGTTTACAAATGCAGAGTAGCTAATATAGGAAATTGAACGATTTGACAATGGAACTGGACAATGCTTGATAATAATGAGACGCGAATGATGTTGTTTTTTTTTTTGTGGTGTTTTATATTGTTTAACGTTTTAATCTGTGTTATGTTTTTATATGTACTGATTTGTTGGGAACCGCCTTGAGTTGCTGATTGGCTGAGAAAGGAGGTATACAAATACAGTAAATAAATAAATAAATATTCCTAGCACCTTGTCCCCTCTTTCAGACACTCCTTCTATCTCTTTCTTCATCTAGCAATTTACTCATAGAGGACAGAATATTCTATTCATGAATTCAAGTGATCCCTTTTAGAGAGCTTTTGAAGTGATTCACATATTTCATGCATTGCCAAAGAGTTTTTTGTGATTTCCCCAAATTCCCCATGCCCTCAAATGATGAAATGTTGGAAATTAGGAAATTTGGGTTTATATATCTGTGGAAAGTCCAAGGTGGGAGAAAGAACTCTTGTCTGTTGGAGCTAGGTGTGAATGTTTCAGTTGGCCACCTTGATTAGTCAGGAGGGAATGCTTCTAGAGCATGGCCATACAGCCTGAAAAACCTACAACAACTCAACATTCTTTTCGTTTCTGTTGTGTCAGTGGCCTGTGCCATAGTTGTGCCTTTTGGATACAACTGTTTCTTTCCTTCCTGGAAACTTGCTTAAGACTGTCAGGCAAAGGTAATGGTTTGTGGGCCACCCTTTATGTAGCCGGGGATTGAATGTTTAACCAAGTACACCAGCCTCTCATTGGCTAGAATCATGCAGTTAGAGCTGAGAAACTGATTTAACACTAAGACACATGGTGGAGGAAAACTGAAAAATCTAAGCCTGCTTTCTCATTTTTGGGATTTATTCCTGTCTCTGTGTGGAAAGATGTGCTGTATTTAATTAAACGAAGTGTGAAACAAAGGGGACATTCTGACATTTTACAAAGTTTTTAATAGGCGACAGCAAGTGGCTGCCAGTCTTTTCCTCAAGTTCTTTTGCTTCTCTTATTGCATTGTATTGATTTCTCATGTAAGCAGTTTTGCTGAAGAGCCAGATAATGCCTGATGATTAGTAATCAATTCCTACTTGACAGCTGTCATCTTCTGCTTTTCATGACCAAAGTTGCTACCTAATACAAATTACAGTAGAAACACTTCTGTCTGCATTGAATCTGCTTGATTCCCAGTCTCACCATATATACACATAAGAAGTGTGTATTTTTAAGTGCTTCAGTAGCTAGTGAAACAAACTTAGAAACTATGTGTACTGACTAGTTTGCCAGATAATTTGTTTTTCTTTTGGATGTGGGAAGTTTATGAGCAGCTTTTAATTATCAGTGTAAAAATTCTCAGCGTGACATTAGAAGCTTTTAATCTGTATTTAAATAAATCAAAGAGGAAATTTGATTTGCCCTGTGTGATGTCATCCATCTATCACTGCTATTAGCATAGTGACCTTCTGTATGTGTTATAATTCTGTATCTTTTCTGTACCAGTATTGACTACAACGAGGAAGATGTAGTTATTAAAGGGCGATTTTATGTATGGTGCAGACATACAGTTGGCTGTACATGCTGGAGCAAAAGCAGAATAGAAAGGTCATGGCTATTCCAAATGATCTCCAAGGTGATACCCGTGTGATGGGCTCATAAGGCTTGTATCAGAATTCTAGCTGCTATTTGCATCTGGTTGTAAAGTTATTATCTGGAATATTTGAATTTAAATTATATTCAAGGATCAGCATTTTGCATTGTACAAGGAGAAGAAAGATAAGGAGTTCAAAAACTGCATTTTCCTTTCCATTGTTTGCTGCTCCATAATAATTATTCAGAATGACACACTTTTGGCCCTCCACTCATGCCAGAAAGCGGGGGGAGGAGAAAAACATCAAAGGGAAATACGTTTTCCTGTCTACCAGTTTTTCCCTGTAGTTTTCATTTTCATTATGGAGTACTATGAAATCATTGTACAGCAATGTTTTGTCAGTGCTTGGGTGTCAAAGAAGTCAGTCGTTTCACAGGTCAAACAATTTAAGAAGAGCCTGATGTGTCTTTTTTTGTAGCTATTCAGCTCTATCAAGGTCAGCTTCCTAGCAACAAAATAATGTGTCTGAGCTGCCTTATGACCTGCTCTGATTAGTGCAATGTAGATAAATAAAGGCCAGTTGTTACCCCATTATCATCAAACACTGCCGGTGCAGTAGCCTCAGATCTGATTGTACTTTGGTACAGTTGTCTGATAAATTTACTGAAGCATGGAAGGCTTTCCATAGAATTCTAGTTACAGACAGTTTTCCATATTGACAGATTCAACCATCCACGGCTTAAAATATTTCTTTAAAAATTCGAGAACCTAAATCTTGATTTTGCCATTTTATTTAAAGGACACAAGTTTACCATGCCATTGTATATTAAGTGGCTCCTTGATATCTGCTAGCATTTGTTTCCAGAATCTCCCATTGATACCAAAATCCATGGATGCTCAAGTCCCATTATATGGTAAAGGAAAATGTCTCTTCTATAAGATGTCAAAATTAAGGCTTCCTTTTTGGATATATTTTTGGGAATATTTTCAACCAGTAGATGATTGAATCCCTGGATACAGAATCTATGGATGTGGAGAGCCAACTGTAATGGGACATGAGCAAATGTTGGTACCCACAAGGAGTACTGGAATCAAACATCAGCAGATATAAAAAGCCCACTATACTATTTCTTGTTTTAATAACATTTAGATATCTGGACAACTTGGTTTCTCTTTATGTGAGTAGAATTTCAGCATCTTTGGACAATTAAAGGAAGCATTTCCTTTACACCTTACTGACATGTCACAAAATCAAATTCTTATTATGGTATTGTAATTCATTTGTAGTTCAGGAATAAAACAGATTTGAGGAACAAAGAGATAGACATGATGCAGATGTTTTATCAGAATGTACAAGGAAGGCCAAAACAGGTTATGGCTACAATCTTGAAAACCTGGTAGAGCAGGGTAAAGAAGCATATCATTTGTATAGTCTCTTGTAAACCCTGCCCTGGAAGCTTCCTAATTACAGACACTGGTTTTCAGGAAGTTGATTAGTCCCAAATCTCCAAACCTTCCGTTCGAGCCTAAAAACATGGGTATTTTTACATGAGCCTTTGACCTGGAGTAATGTACTATGGTCATGTGATGACATTGACCATTGTTATTCGGCACTTTAGTTCATGCTTGAAGAAACCCAATGACCCACAAGTATGACTGTGTTAGAATTTTTATTTTTTTTAATTTTATCAAGCGACATTGTCCATTGTTTGTATCTATTCAAATTGTGTATTGTTTTGATGATATGTAATTCTATTTTATGTGTGCCACCTTGAGTGTTTTGTTAGCTGCCACCAGTCCCTTTGGGGAGATGGTGGTGGGGTATAAATAAAGATGATGATGATTGATGATAATGATGATTTTGACTCAAGTTTGAAATGTCTTTGTTTTCAAAGCAATCAATCATAGAATGAGCAAAGTCTT
The DNA here is from genome assembly GCF_037176765.1 of Anolis sagrei. Classification (NCBI taxonomy): domain Eukaryota; kingdom Metazoa; phylum Chordata; class Lepidosauria; order Squamata; family Anolidae; genus Anolis; species Anolis sagrei. The sequence continues at coordinate 88,480,129 of NC_090023.1, forward strand.
TTTGAGGGAAAACAAACTTGAACTCACTTTGTGGTGCTGGGGATCTTTGAATAACTTCTTATCTTTAACATCTTTTGTTTTACATACTAATATACCAGAGTGAGGTGGTGATTGTTTTATCAACATTAACATGTTTCAGTCTTAATTTTGGCATGCCTGTTTTCTTTGGACTTATTAATATTGTAGCATGCCGTTTCTACATTTTTTTTACTGTGTAGCTTGGCTCCTGCTTTAGTTAAATCTGAAGATGTAGTCAGTGATAAAGAAAGTTAGTTCATAGAGAAAGTAACCTGGCATCAACAAAGAGGTTCCTCAAAAGCAGACTGGACTATTCTTGGCTCTACAGATTTTGTTAGACAGCAGTTCCCAGTATCTCCCGTCATTGGCTGTACTGACAGGTATTAATGGGCAATGCAGTTCAGCAACATCTTGAAGACTGATTTTGCTTAGCCCTGTTCTGTATTAGCTGATACTAGAGGCAAGATCAAATTATACTGGCGGGGACGAGAGATAGGGCCTTCTCGGTGGTGGCTCCTCAGCTGTGGAACGACCTTCCTACAGACATTAGACTAGCACCATCTCTAATGGTATTCCGCAAAAAAGTGAAGACCTGGTTGTTTGAGCAGGCGTTCGAAGAATTACTGCAATGAAATGTAATGACATAGGAATGGAACAATGGATGACGAATCTGGATCATGTCCTTTAGTGATGAGACGCTAGTGAATGGTTTTGTAGTAATTGTTTACTAAGTGTGTAATGTGTTAGGCTGTTAATTGTTTTTATATTGGAGCATTGAATTTCCGCTGTTTTTGTTTGTTGTGAACCGCTGTGAGTCGCCTTCAGGCTGAGAACAGAGTAAATAAGTAGAGTAAATAAATAAATAAATAAATAAATAAATAAATAAATAAATACGGCCCTCTCTGTGTTGTCCCCTGAGCAATGTCTTGTTAGAGAAAAGGTGGTGTTGACTGCCTTGGTTTCCTTGCTCCTCTTTAGATCTTGTAACTCTCACACTTCCACTACAATCTAACAGAAAAAGTCTAACAACATGCTGTTTCATTGTGGCTGGGTTATGTATTTCCCAGAAACCTAGACATGGAAGTTTATCTAGGCAGTCCTACTTACAGACACAAATTATATTGCTTCAATATTCTAGATGAAGCCTCACAGTGAGGGTAATATGATGAAAAATGTGACTATTCACAAGATCACATCACAATCTGTAGAATTATGAAATCTACAGGAATGTATGGATGACACACAAGAATCGCTTGTCCTTTCATAAAGATGAAAATAATGTGAAGTCTTCAATGCAGTGTTTTGTTCGGGCTCTAATTTCTGTACACCTTTTTGTATTTCTGAGGCTTATTCTCATTTGATTATAAACGTCTATGCTAACAGTAGTAGCCCATTCAAATATACCTTTGTGAAATTATTCCTCTGAACCCCAGCTCTAGATGGAACAATGGATAGGAGATTTCTGGAGCATGGTGAGAAGAGATGAACTTAACTTCTTGGCAAGGTACTGTGACTATTGCTGTCATTGTTGCCATCATTGGCTGCTTCATGTACTTGTTTTCCATGGTAACAAATGCCCAGAGTGGCTCATAACAACAGACATAGAATAATACAAAGTAAAACAAGAATACCTTATAGATCTCAGTCATATTGCATTGTACTTTGTGTTGACCTCACTTTGCTTAAAGCAGATTTTTCTCTCTCCTTTCTATACTTGTGAAGTCTCTCTCTGTGTGTGTTTAGCTTGACTACTTCTTGCATCTCATGAATGGAAGTCTGGCTCTGAAAACTGATGCTGCAAAAGCATTCTGCCTTTTTTTATGTACCGTAGGAGTTTTCTCTAATTGCTGTTGACAAGCTGTCCACTATGTCCATATAATATGATAGTCCAGCCTGCTGCTTAATTTTTTACCAGGACAAAATGTTTCTAATTATAAACTAATATCACTGGCATTTCTTGGAGGCGAAATTGATTAACAAAGCAAGTGGATAAGACTGCCAGAAATTTAATTGACAACATTTGAAGGAAAATTCAAGCTTGTGTAGAAATTCAGTGTAGACGTTCTGCTATGAGGCCAATCTTCAAAGTGAAAGTGGAGAGTTACTTGAGGTGAATTCAGTACTTTTAATGAAGGCATAATTGTAGCTTGATGTGGAAGGACTGCCTCTAGCCAAGTAACCTAGCATGCAGACATTGAATTTGAATTGCTCTGATGGGAGCTTTATTCTTAGACAGAAATGGCCCAGAGCAGTTGACCTCCGGTGACAATCCCACTTCTTGACTTTAAAAGTAGCATGTACTTTATTATGCTTTTTGAGGAGGGGAAAATTGCTAAAGCTACTGTAGAAGCCACCAGGCATGTAGACAGCAGTTCAGTGGACCAGATTATATATGAGAGTAGTATCATGTGACTTGTCTTGGAGTACAAGACTTTTATTTCAAAAATTGCCAGTGTGTGGATTGGCCATCAGAATAGGTCTGTTGTTGTTTATTTGTTCAGTCACTTCTGTCTCTTCATGACCTCGTGGACCAGCCCACACCAGAGCTCCATGTTGGCCATGGCCATCCCTAGCTCCTTCAAGGTCAAGCCAGTCACTTCAAGGATACAATCTACCGATCTTGCCCTTGGTTGGCCCCTCTTCCTTTTTCCTTCCATTACCTCCAGCATCATTCACTTCTCCAAGCTTTCCTGTCTTCCCATTATGTGGCCAAAGTATTTTATCTTTGCCTCTAATATCCTTCCCTCCAGCGAGCAGTCAGGCATTATTTCCTGGAGTATGGACTGGTTAGATCTTCTTGCGGTCCAAGGCACTCTCAGAATTTTCCTCCAACACCACAGTTCAAAAACCTCTATTTTTCTTCGCTCAGACTTCCTTATGGTCCAGCTCGCATATGCATAGATTACTACAGGGAATATCATTGTTTTAACTATGTGGATCTTCGTTGCCATTGTGATGTCTCTACTCTTCACTAGTTTATCACGATTGGTCATTGCTGTCCTCCCAAGAAGCAAATGTCTTCAGATTTCCTGGCTGCAGTCTATGTCTGCAGTAATCTTTGTGGGTAGAAATACAGAGTCTGTCACTGCCTCCACGTTTTCTCCCTCTATTTGCCAGTTATCAGTCAGTCTGGTTGCCATAATCTTGGTTTTTTTGGTTTTTAACTTCATCCCATCTTTTGCACTTTCTTCTTTCACCTTCGTTATAAGGCTCCTCAGCTACCCCTCACTTCAAAGTGGTATCAAAATAGTATCAAAAAGGTATCAAAATGGGTCTATCGGGCTTTAATCTTGTGCTCCGCTGCAGTCTGGGCCTGTCTCCCCACTGCCGGCAGGACCGCCTTGTTCTTACAGAGGCCGTGGTTGGTTAAAGCAAGGAACCAAAGTGCAAACATCTTATGTCAGAATACTAGGCCAGATACATGCACACATACATGCATCCGCTATTTTTTAAGTAAGTGTTTTCCTTATGGGCAAAACTACTGAAATTGTCATAGTTGGGCTCTGAGATGTTATGTATCTTCTAGAATATGTTCTTAGTTTTTTGTATTATTTCTGCTTTTTTACTATGTTTATGTAGAAACGTGAAAGTATGTGTGTATATTTGTACCTCAAAGATTTCTACATGGCTTGATGGATCTGGATCAAACTTAGTACACATAACCATTATGCAACTTAAAATGCTGGTGAGGTTTAAACTAAAATAATCCACTCCTTATGTTATGTACCCTTTATTTTTAAAATTACCTTCATTCGTAGCCCATGAGTTTCAAGCTACAGCACTCAGATACAGCCACAAGAGGTCAGTATAGTCAGTATATGGATAAAAAGGCTACCTCAAAGGGAGAGGTGACAAATGGAAGAGGGCTAGAGTGGAAAAGCTCCGATGAGTGCCCCAGAGGGCCAGAGCATTGCCATGGAGAGATTCTATGGGATGCCTTCTCAGTGGGCCAGGAAAATATGGAAGTGAGCTAGAGAAAGAAGGCAGGTGGCAACCCTCTCACCACATCTTCCATGTTTCAGGAGAGCAGCATGAGAGACGAAGTGATGGTGGCCTTTGAGAGAATGGAAGAAGGCATACAGGCAATGCGAGTATATACACTAGTTTCTGAACAAAAAGAATTAAAGGATGGGTGGGAAATATTTGGTCAACTAGGTTACAATGCATGGGTATAATGAAAATGCAAAGCACCACAATACAGCTGTATCATATTTATTTGAAAGAGATATTGCATGTAGAGAATTGAAGTGTGACACTGTGCTTTCTAGGTTAAAAATCCTGAAGCTTCCTATTTTGCAACTTGAAATTTTTGAGTTGTTGTATTCTGGTGTTCCTGTTAAAGTGGTAAGATCCCCCATATCTTTTACTTAGATTTGCCATTCTTGCTTGTACTTCCCTCCTTCGTATTGGCAGAGCTTTGGTAAGCCAATATTATTGGAGGAAAATGTTCAAATTTACATTGAATGTAGTGTTCTTGAATGTGAATACAGAAATCACAAACTTTGTATGATCTCACATGTCTTATGAATGCTTCTTTTGCTGACAGTGATGTGAAATTCAGCTTGTAAAACCTCAGAAGTCAAGTTAAATTGTCTGGCTTGTTTTGGCTTGTTTTCCATGAACCAGTTTTCAACTACCTGTAAAATTAATTCAGGGTCTCTCCACACCCATCTCAATGTGCACATTTTGAAGACCTTAATCCAGCGACAATTTTATGGGGGAGAAGAATGCACCGTTGACATCTAGTAGCAAATAATTTAGTCCTTGTCTCATGTACTTATTCTCCTTTATTCTCTTGATGGCACTAGGTTTGAAACTATCCTTATGAGTAAATTACTTTGTGCTTGCATGTTGTTGCATTCCAAGATCATGAAGGTACATGACGCACTCATCTTACTAAAGCTGTATCTACTCAGTGTGTTGATGGAAGC